>NC_071272.1:14708537-14848537 GCF_023375685.1 Ictalurus furcatus
TGCAGCTAGGTTATTGTTAAGTTTTTTATTTTTCCTTTTCCCCTCTAAAAAGTTTTCTGATTTACTGAAACTTTATTTGTATACTTTGCAATTTCACAATAAAGGTGGGAAAAGATCTGACATGATTTATTTTAGTGTCTTTTTTTTTTTTAACTTCACAAAAATCTTCCATTTTATCAGGGGTGTGTAGACTTTTTATATCCACTGTATATAAACTATATTGCAGAATACTGGTCCGTCAGTGATGGTATGGTGTAGGTGTACCTGTAATAAAACTCGATGGAAACTCGATTTCATGAAGTATTTGAGAACAGTGTGATTTGACTCTTTTGGGATAATATTATTGTCATTACAGTCATTATGGAAATGTAGTATTTGCATACAACTGTTGTAGTTTTTCAGAGCTGTAATTTTCACCTTGACCGGAAGATGGCAGTGTTCATATGAAATGATTTACTGCACCACGTGTGACGCAATTTGAGCATAAATTTGCCGTATAACGCAACCTACAAGGAGAATGGCACAATATTATGATACATGAGTACATCCTCGCTTTTTCCCATTTGGAAAGAGAGTAAAAACTACACAAAAGACTAAATTGGGTTTAGTTTTTTTGTTCTTCCTTGTGCTACTGTGAAGATTGTAATTTTTCATGCACTTCCCTACGCTTCTATAGAGCCTCTATACATAAGTTTATATAAACCTAATAAAATACCCAGGCCTTTGTTGTTATGATTTAGGCTACTGCATAAATGTAAAATGTCTATCAGAATTCAAGTCAAGGCTTAAAACCCACTCATTTCTCTCCTTTGCACTAGACAGAAACAAAGTATTGTTACACATTAAATCTCAGCCTTTGCTGAATGTTCATTCTCACTTATTCGCATGGGTTGTGTTATGTTTGTGCATAACGCATGACTGACACATTAAGCCATAGAGTGGAAGTTATATGTGGGGTTTATTTGAGGCTTATACATACTGACACATCATATCCAAAGTGCAAGGGCATGTGGTTTTTACTGACTATGACTCTTCTACTGTCTCTGTCCAAACCCTGATGAAGGGAGCAGCATTGTGGGACAAAACTGAGATTTATAAATGTCTTTGTTCACTATGGATGAGATCACAGGCTGTAAAGCTATATCCATTAAAAGGTACAGTCTTTTTACTGATGGGGATACAGACATAGATTAAAGAAGGAATGGGTTTCGATATGAACAAGACTTCAAGACATCTGGTTGAAAATCCCTAGAAAACCACTTGTCCTTGGTACACCTCACACACTTCACGCAGGGCCAGTGAGTTCACAATTCCATGATTAGTGTTTATTATATTAAGCTTGACAGCAACACAGGAGTAGACACCACCATCCACCATCCTGGGGTCAGCCCATTAAGAAGTTTCCAATAGTAAAGCTTCCTTTCTTTTGTTGGAGTGCTGCCCAGCATGCATTTATGCATACAAACTCAGACAAAGTACGCTTTTGTACTCCCAAAAAAACCACAAAGCAAACAGGAAAATGTGTGTATTTTCACACAGAGCAAATGGAACAAACATTGTATTCAAGGATTTTACAGTATAAATACTTTTACATTATTCTCACGGATAAATAATGCCCAACAGAAATATACACAATATACCATGTATAGCCATTTGAATCATGCGAACATGTTACACATATTGGTTTTGGTTCACATATTTCTGCACATCAAACAAAAAATTAAATGGCAGTTAGGTACACTGTACTTGCTTTAAACAATAGTGTACTATCTTATACATCTCCAGTAATGATTTGTGCTTAGTCTGACACAACAGTTCCAACAAGAAGTCAGTTTAAAAAAAAAAGTTAAGTCGCAATATAGTGCAAAACGCGTCCCAGGTGTTTGGGGGAAATGCCGGCAAAGTGCACTTTATATATAAACTCAGCAAAAAAAAAGAAACATCCCTTTTTCAGGAGACTGTATTTTAAAGATCATTTTGTAAAATCCAAATAAGCTTTACAGATCTTTATTGGAAAGGGTTTAAACAATTTTTCATGCTTGTTCAATGAACCATAAATAATTATTGCATATGCACCTGTGGAACAGTCCTTAAGACACTAACAGTTTACAGGCGGTAGGCAATTAATATCACAGTTGCAATAACTTGGGACACTAAAGAGACCTTTCTACTGACTCTGAAAAACACCAGAAGAAAGATGCCTATGGTTCCTGCTCACCTGCGTGAACATGCCATAGGCCTGCTGCAGGGAGGCATGAGGACTGCAGATGTGGCCAGAGCAGTAAACTGCAATGTCTGTAATGTAAGACGCCTAAGACAGTGCTACAGGGAGACAGGAAGGACAGCTGATCGTCATTGCTGTGGAAAATTACATGTAACCATGTGACCCCCCTGAAGTGATTGAGAACTTGCAAATACTTTGGTGGAAGAGTGGAGTCACATCTCACAGCAAGAACTGACAAATCTGGTGCAGTCCATGAGGATGAGATGCACTGTAGTACTTAAATCAGTTGGTGGACACTAGATAATGACTTTTACTTTTAATATTGACCCCGCCTTTGTTCAGGGACTCATTATTCCATTTCTATTCAGTTTATGTCTCAGTTGTTGAATGTTTTTATGTTAATACAAATATTTAGACATGTTAAGAAATTTGCTGGAAATAAAAGCAGAGGACGTTTCTTTTTTTTTTCTTTTTTTGCTGAGTATATATATATATATATATATATATATATATATATATATAAAATGCATACTTCAAATATATTTTTCTCATATGAATTCATAGGGTTGTCAATAATTGTTACACACCTATATTTAACAAAAAATGTTTTTTTGATAAAGCTGTGTTTTGTTTGTAATGGTTTGATATCCATGAGAGCAGAGTATTTCTGTTATTTTTTTTTTTAACAAAATATCAAAAGGTTAAACAATAAAGACAATTTTTCATAGCCTTCTTTGCTCATATTTACCAAGGGTGCCAATATTAGTGGAGGGCACTCCACTATATATATTGTTAGCCATAAAAAAGTAAAAACAAACAACCAAAACAAATGTACAGGATAGAACAGAAGTGAGTACACCCCTTTGCAATATCACTTAAATGTCAAATGATTCACAATTGTACCACCTTACAGTAATTGCACTACTTCTGTGTTGAACAGTGGGGTATTTGCTCTTATGTAAAATTAAAGATTAACAGCTTAGGTTTGCTATATGAAAAATACAGGCCCCACAGTAGGAACTCAATGCAACAAAAGTCAGTACACCTTTCATTACTGACAAAGAAATCTTTTGTTTTTTTTCAATACTTTGTATGTCCATGTTTATTTTTGATGAGAGTCCTGGGCATAGGATGAAGATACTAGTGTTGCATAAATTTCCAGAGAGCTGCTCTGCCATTCTTCAGAGACAGTTTTTTCAGCTGCTCTTTGCTAGTTGTGTTGCTCAACTTTCTCTTTCAAATATCCCTAAGGTGTTCTTTTTGAATCAAGTCAGACGACATACTTGGGCAGGTCATAGTTTTCGCTTTTTTTTGTCTTTAGAAATTCTTGTGTAATTTTGGCAGTGTGTTTAGCTCTCATGCTGGAATATTCCTCTTCTGCCAAGCTTCTGTCAGCCAGTATTTTGATATATACACAGGCATTCATGGTACCATCTATATAATGTCATATCCACAACATATTTTGTGCTCAATCAGCCCTATCTCATCATACTCCCACCTCTGTGCTTCACTGTCAGGACTATGCATTCACTGTGGTAGTCCTGGCCAGGTTCATGCCAAACATGCTGGACCCCATCTGAGCAGAACAAATGACCAAAGAATGTGCTCCCAATATTCATCAGGCTTCTTTTCATGTTCTTTAGCGAAGTTTAATGTTGAAGTTTTGTCCTGAAGAGCAAGCAAAGGTTTTTTTCTTGGACACCATCCATAGAGGCTGACATTATTCAATGTCCTTCACACTCTCTGAGCTGTCACAGAAATTCTGATTTCCACTGATAACCACTGTGCCATGTCTGAAGCACTTGCCCGTCTGTTTTTCAGAGCTAGATATGCAAGTAGCACACTGTCCATGGTAGTAGCCACTGCGGTTCTGATTAGTGTTACAATGACTCATTCTGTACCCCCTGATTACTGCTGCAACTGTGTTTCATCTGATTTTTAGTTGCTCATAAATCTTCCTGTATCCTTTTCCATCTTTGTGAAGTCTCACAATCAGATTTTTAAATTCTTCAGGCAGTTCTTTTCCATGTGGAGCCATTATGCAGACAAGTACTCTACTATTTTAACTTAGAAGTAATGCAGTGAGAGCTGATGAAATTTTTAATCATTTGGCATTTAAGTGACATTGCATAGGGGTGTACTTACTTCTTTTGTATACTGTACAAATCTCTGCTGCATATTCTTACGCATAATAAAAAACAATATTAAGAAGAAGACATCACGATGGCACAGCAGGTAACTCCAGGGTCTCCAGTTTGATCCTGAGCTTAGGTTACTGTCTGTGCAGATGTTCTCCCAGTGCCTGTGTGGGTTTTTCTCTGCGTTCTCCGGTTTCCACCCACCTTCCAAAAACATACAGGTAGGTGGATAGGTTATACTAACTTTCCCTATGTGTGAACCAGTGTGTGTTTGTGTGTGTGTGTGTGTGTGTGTGTGTGTGTGTGTGTGTGTGTGTGTGTGTGTATACGTGTTACTGAAATTAAAAATATCACACCAAAGTAACTGCAATTTTTAAAAATCATCTTTAGATGTCACAGATTTTGCAAAATGTTGTCTTAGCTCAACTCTTTCTTTTCTTCACAGCTATACTGTTTATACATCTTTATCTTAATTATTTTAGTCTTGTTTTGTATTGCGTATTCTTACTGTGGTTAGCACACTTGCCTCGTACCTCCTGGGTTGGGGGTTCGAATCCCACTTCCACCCGGTGTGTGTTGAGTTTTCATGCTCTTCCCATGCTTTGGGGGTGTCCTCCAGGTACTACGGTGTCTTCCCCCAGTCCAAAGACATGTGTTGTAGGCTGACTGTCATTTCTAAATTGTCCATAATGTGTATGAATGTGTGTGCAAATGTGCCTTGTAATGGATTGCCACCTCCTCCAGGGTGTCCCCCGCTTTGTGCCCCAAAGTTCCCTGGAATAGGCTCCAGGCTCCTCTGTGACCCTGTGTAGGATAAGCGGTACAGAAGATAGATAGATAGATAGATGGATGGATGGATGGATTTTGTGACGTCCATTTTACTAGAGCTTAACTATGAATGAGGGGCGTGGTCTATCTGTGTGTGGGGTGGGTTTGTTTACATGACGTTTACATCCTCTTGCACTAGTCTAGATCTAAGTCCAGTCTGTTGTGCACGGAGAGATTCACTGAGTACTCTCTAACACTGTGAACGCTGCTGAAGCTCCACTCCACGGAAGGTAATTTAACATTTCATTTATAAATGATGCGCGTCGTATGTTTCAGATTATGATCAGTAATCTCCAGGAGGGGAAAGATGGCGTGGTTAGTACTACACCGAGAGCCTCTCCTGTAGTATCTGATGCAATCGTTCGCTCCGGTGGGGTCATTTTACATGGTTAGCTTTAGCTTGCTAATCTATTGAAATGATCAGAACAGAAAGGAGGGTTTTGTTTGTTTGTTTGTTTGTTTGTTTTGTATTAACGTGTATGCTGTGGCGTATAAAAATAAAGGTAAACAGGAATCTGATAGCGACTGGTTGAATGAATGAATGAATGAATGAATGCATCTGGTATCATTAATGCATTATTATTATTTTTTATTATTATCATCATTATTATTATCAGTGTGGTGTATAATGCATTGATACAATACACTGTTTATTTATATACCTTAGTAGCACAGCAGATCATTTGGATTTATAACCATGCAGCCTATAATTTCATATTATCTTAGTGAAATCTTGGTTAAATCGGATTTTAATACTTCTTGCATCTCTTTCATCATCTTTTTCATCACAGTTCTATTTCTTTAACCAAACACAAATGCTGCTTTGGTATATATTTGGGTCTGTGGTATTTTCTGCCAGTCCTCACAGTGTACTATACTATATGCTCGTGTGTTGCTAATAGAAACCTTCACATTACATTGTTTATCGGTGTCTTCTTTCTGCGTCACTCCGTCTCGACTCTCAGTAACTCAACTAACGAAGATACACACAGTTAGTTGAGAATGAGTGAGTAATATAGAGATGTTGGAGTGTTTTCTGAGAGACAGTTTCTGCTCAGAGTTGCATCAGCTTGAGGACACAGGGATGCCAGCTCGCACGCGCTTTATATGGCTGTGATATATTTACACCGTAGCACACGGCTGACGTGTCAACATTTACTCACTCTTATAGTCCCCTTTTTTGGCTGCCTTCTAGTCAGAGAAGATGATAAGTTTTCTTTCATTTGTATATATAATAACTTAGTCACTAGATACGTCTTAAACACTGCATTTTCTTCCATAACTCAGTGCCAAACCGAGTTTCTGCTTGGACCGTGTTTACAGTTTTGTGAGTCCTCACAGAGCTTAGCCTCCAACTGGACAGCTCATTTAGTTTATAACTATAAGCACATAATACATGAGTAATCCAGGCAAATGAATGTAGGATGCTCTTATAGTGCTACAAAGTGGCTAACAGAACATATACCCTAATCATTAATTAAAGACGGACGCACCATGCTATTGATTAATTTGCCATTACTTATATCACTTAAGTTATAACAGCTATAAACAGTCCTTCCCCTTACAGTGTCTAATTTTCTGTCTCTCTCTTTCTCAAAAAACCCCATCTTATCATGTTACAGAGAAAATGCAAAATCCTTCCCCTTATCGGAAAAAAAACTGCTGACACTGGGCACTCCTTCCAAAAAGTCTAAATAAACATTTCCTCAAACTCTGCCACACATCACAACTGATAAACTGAACTTCTTTTTATGTCTTTTGCTTTGCTGCTAATTTCTCATATTTTAGCGCATATAGATGTGTGTATGATTGGGTATTTGTTTTTTATATATTTATGTGTGAGTTAGCTGTTCTTATTTGTGAGTGGTTTTAATTGGGCCTTTGGTACTTAATTTTGTTCCAGCTCATGTTCATGTGTTGGAATGACAATAAAAATCCTTGAAATATTCATCGTAGCGATTTATTATTATTATTTTGGCCACAAATGAATATGTTGATACTATGAGAGAATTTATTGAAACCATGAGTTTCTTGATTTATTCTTTTGCCAAGAAATACTTAATCTCGTATTTTAGCATGAGCGAGAAACAAAATTCAGGTGAGTTACGTCATTGTGGACACGGGAACTTAAGCGTGGTGATAAGTGATTGGCGATAATATTACACTTTAATCTTGGAAGGACACAGGAGTCACAGGAACTGTTAAAACTAATATAATTTGTTAAGTGAAATGAATTAACCGAAGGCTACATATTACATGTTAAGCCTTAGGCTTGAGTTACAAAGTAGCAAAAATTTTGGTATGTCATGGCCACAACATAATAATCTGTGACCATGAGATACTTAGGCTTATTAAAAAATACTTATTGGTTGGAATTTTGGCTCACTTTGCTCTGTCCAAGGACCCTGGGATTGTTCCACACTCAGTTTGTCACTCTTAATCATTTTCCGTATCTTACCATCTCATTACTGGATAATAAGCTTTAGAGTTTGGAAGGGAGCATAATGGAGAGGAGATTATACAGCCCCCTAAGGACGTGTTTCTGGGTTCGTTCTCAGGAATACGTGCCTCTATGCATCTTGAATCGAATTATTACCCGAATCAGGATTACTTTCCTAACAGTAAACAGCTGAGTGTTTGTAGAATCATGCTCAGGATCACATGCTGTCTGCATGTAATTTGACACCGAATGCAAATGGCACCTGTGGCTCTCTAAACATTTCCAGGCTTATTTCCCCGCATCTGATCAGCTTACGTTTTCAGTGTAACAAAATAAAACGCAAACAAAATCTCATGTGTTCTGCCACAGCACGGGGCTCACTTCGGGGTGTGCGTGTGCTCAAAAATGTCACAACCTCATATTATAGGATGTCCTGAGTTTGTCGATGAGTTCGCTGAGCATCATTGCTATGGTCTGCTGCGTCGAGACATTACTGACCTCAATTTGGAAAGGAGTGGACTTTAAGAAAGCCCGTTCCTGTGAGGATTTAGCTAATCCTGTCATGCAGACAGACTGTATGAAGCCTGAATGGGCCTTTTATGTACAGCCATACAGTGTCTGTTTGAACCTTTGAAAACAATGAAAGTGTTTTATTTAACCACTTCTTCCTTTTTTTATGCAAAATCTACTTTCCTGAAATAACAATAATGTTGAAAGGGGAAGTTGCTGCTTTCTTTTCGTTCAGATGCAACGAGATTTTTTTTGTTTTTTCAGATAGTGATGGTGTAATCTAATGTAGAAGAAGGAACCAAAACAAAATATTTGACCCAGAGGCTCCTGTTTAAACAAAAAAAAAAAAAAAAAGTTTAGCCGGTTGTTATTTACATAATCAGCTTAAGGTGCATTGCGGGATTTATTTTGAACAAAGCTCATCAGTGAGTCACTCCACAAACTCGCCTCCTCTTTTTGTTTACATGCCAGCCTCGTTTACTCAAAACACGCATCTGAGTCTGTACTGGCCATTTGTTTTCTATTCATACTTCTTTTCTTCAACATACCTGAGTTGTAGGTTAAAATATTCACTATCGTAGAGTGCATGCTTGTAGCTAATGGACCATTAGCAAAAGGTATATCGGATAAATACAAAAAAGGCTTTAGTGTAAAGGGCCATTGGTGGGTATCGTTAGTTAATTAGGATAATTTGGTGTATTTATGGAGATCATCATTGACACTGTGGCACAGTTATTCAAGCCCACTTGCATATCAGAATCAAGGCCTCGTGGAGAGCATAAGAAAGAGATTAGCACCGCTGTGTCCTAGTGACGCATTGTGGCACAACTAGTAGCCACCCACTGTATTCCCAGTGCAGAACAGTCGTACCCTTGCGAGAGCCTCACACACGCCGGATGATTACTGCCCAGAGACTCCTACTGAAAAGAATTTCTAAAGACTGTGGGTTCACTTTGCACTCCCTAACCCTGAACCTTGAACGAAATCTTTTAAAAAAAACAAAAAACTACAGGCTGATAAACTAGTAGAGCTTTTTATTAAATATTATGTGAGCTGTTTGGATTCCTCATGGCTGCTTTTCTCACTAAAGCAAGCAGAGCCAGTGAGCAGTGAATGAAGGCAGTCATTGTACGTGTTGTCTGAAGTCCAAGTGGTGACTTTAAGCGTTGAGCTCTTGCCTGCACCAATTTTGCTTGAACCGTAAAGTTTCTCCAGGTTCTCTGCCAAGATAAACAGTATATCGTGCAGATAAAAGGGTCTATTTCAGCCTCTCCATTGTATGCCGAATTACAGGGATGTTTTTGTTGCTTTTTTGACCAAATTCCTTCTTTGTCCCACCTGTCTTTGATGTACAAAAGCAGAGTACAGACGCGGTACTGTAAGAGACAATCTGTTTAAGTTTTCACATCCGTACCATGAAACAGGTCATGTTAAGTTTTTGTCTACATGACCCCTATATTTTTAGTAGGAAATCCAATTTTTGGAAATGTTTGTATATCTACATAGTATCTGTGTAGTCCCACCCATTCTCTCTCTCTCTCTCTCAAAAAGAATATGTCTTCGAATAGGACTTTCAAGATCTTGGTGAAATTCTATTCCCAAAATCCACAAGCTGGTGTTAGTTGCTTATGAACTGTGTTTGTGAACGTTAAAGGAATGACGCATGAATGAGGAGTGTTGCTATTGTAAATCGGCCCTGACCGCGCCCACGCTGAAATAAATATAATACGCTGTACTGCTGTTGTAAATATTGGCACCAGGAACATGATGTCCTTGGTAAGTTACTAGGCACTCTCGCTGTTGTATCAATATTAGTAAAGCCTCAAGATAGGCAATCAGACAGCTGCATTGACTGGCTTCTGTTCACATTGCCCATCCTTGAGCTTCTCCATAAAAAAGGATCACTTCTGCCTATCTTGCTTTATGTTATCGCCGTATAGTGAGCGTTTTAACTGATAGCAATATGGAGGTCTGATGTAAATGTGGGTGTAAATGTGGTTCCAGCTGGTCAAATATCCGTGGTGAAAATGTACACCGTGTAGTGGAGGCTGTCTTTGTTGCAGGCTACTCGGATGACACTGCAAATGCAATTCTTAAAGCTTTGCGAATGTGATGTAAGAGTATTATTTGTCATTATGGGGAAAAAGGGATGTTTGACAAATGAATGATTGAAATACAGTATACTAATGCAATTATTACCCTCAGGTTATAACAGCAATGGTTTGAGTTTGGTTAATGTATCAAATGTGCCAAGGAATGTGATACAGTCAGTATTGTCTTCCTGCTCTAATTTTAAAAATATTAGGAAAGGATTTTGCGCTATTCTGTACGACTTTGCAGTTTGGCAAAACATTGAGGCTGGAATTCTGAGCACGATCAGACTGGAATTAATGACACTGCTCATTCAGTCTTGTGACGACTAGATCCTTTGTGCGAGGGGGAAAAACGGAATGCCGCATGAATCATTCAGCAAATGATTGGCAGTTCTCGCACACGCCTACACACACCCACCCTATCTGTTTCGTTCCTCATTCATAGGTGAGTGGAAACAAAACAAGTCTCTCTGCTGCTGCTTACATTTATTCACGTTGACAAACCCCGAAACGTCTCGACTCCATTCACCTACAAGCAGCCATGGTGGACAAACTGGCCTCTGTAGGACGCATGCTGTTGCGGCGCCGTGTTCTGGACTGTTCCAGCGTGGAGACCCGCTTCGCCCGCTGCCTCTCCACTCTGGATCTGGTGGCTCTGGGTGTGGGCTCTACACTCGGTGCTGGTGTCTATGTGTTGGCTGGAGAGGTAGCAAGAGAGAAGGCAGGTCCCGCTATTGTCTTGTGTTTCCTGGTGGCAGCCCTGTCATCCATGCTGGCAGGACTTTGCTATGCAGAGTTTGGGGCTCGAGTGCCAAAGACGGGCTCGGCTTACCTGTACAGCTACGTGACTGTGGGAGAAATCTGGGCTTTCATTACTGGCTGGAACCTCATCCTGTCTTATGTCATCGGTGAGTTGTGTGACTGGCCTTGGATTGATATTTGAGACATTTGACATTTGACGATGGAGCTAATGAGGCGTCTTGTGATCTTCAGGTACAGCCAGTGTTGCTCGAGCTTGGAGCTCCACCTTTGATAACCTGATAGAGCAGCGGATCTCGACCTTCTTCAGGTCCGTCATGTCCATGAAGGTTCCAGGCAATGTGCTTGCTGAGTACCCAGACCTGTTCGCTCTCGTTCTCATTCTGCTGCTGACTGGTGAGCAAACTATTAATGTCGACACATAGATCATTTTTCATGCATGCAGAATGTTACACAAGAGAATGCCTTTCATTCATTGTTTCATTTTTAGGTCTGCTTGCATTTGGTGTGAATGAGTCTGCTCTCGTCAACAAAATCTTCACTGGAATCAACTTGGTGGTGTTGGGATTTGTTATGATCTCAGGCTTCGTGAAAGGCAATACAGCAAACTGGAATCTCACAAAGGATGACTTTGTCAATGATACCAACATTACAGCACCAGAGTGAGTTATATTTTAACATTTCATTTCTCATGTTGGATGTGTGATGTATACACCTGTGGTGGTAAGACATGTTCTGATATCCTCAGATATGTGTTGAAATCTTTTGGAGATGGTGGTTTTGCACCATTTGGCTTCAGAGGCATCTTGGCTGGTGCGGCCACCTGTTTCTACGCCTTTGTGGGTTTCGACTGCATCGCAACTACAAGTGAGTCCTCGTATTCCTCCTGTTGTTCCCCTGTGTTGTGTCTGAGTACTGTTTAGTTTATTGAATGCCATGGCTGATGTGTTAAATCTGAACCCATTTTCTGTAGGTGAGGAAGCCAAGAACCCAATGCGCTCCATCCCTGTGGGCATTGTTGTTTCTCTGCTCATCTGCTTCTTCGCCTATTTCGGTGTGTCCGCCGCACTCACACTAATGATGCCATATTACAAACTCAATACCCAGAGCCCTTTGCCTGAGGCCTTCAGCTATGTGGGCTGGGCACCAGCACGATACATAGTGGCTGTGGGTTCGCTCTGCGCCCTTTCTACCAGGTAAGACGATCAGGGAGTTAGAAAAGAACTTTGTTGGTATGGATATTTGTTTTGAAGTGAATGTGTTGTTACGTGGGAATTTGATGAAGAGAGCTGGCAAGTAAATGAGTCTTACAACGTGTGTCCGCATTCCATACATTTGAATCAAGAGCATATCTGGGCTGAGTTAAGTGATCACGATAGCATTACACGAAACACTCTCTCTGCCAGTGAAGATGATGTTAACTTTACAGTGCTGTGGAGAAACTGGGCGTGAAGACATGTTTGAACAGTTGAACAGTTTTGCTTATAGACAGCGAGAGCAGCAGAAAAATTCTTCTGACCCAGCGAAGTCCAATACAGTGTTTGTTTCTCATCCTTCAGTCTGCTGGGCTCCATGTTTCCCATGCCACGTGTAATCTACGCCATGGCCGAGGACGGGCTGCTGTTTCGCTTTCTCTCCAGCATGAACAAGCGCACCAAAACCCCACTCCTGGCCACGGCCGTGTCTGGCTTCGTAGCTGGTGAGAAAAGCTCTGTGCTTCAGAGTTTGTACAATGTAGGACTGGGCAAGATGATATAATATTATCACAATGACATTGTGATAAATTGTCAAATTTCCCATCCGTCCAGGATTTTGTGATTTCGAGATCACAGAAATTAATGTATTTTCGCAGATTTGGGCCAAGACGCGCCATGTGACGTCATCACAACGCGCTTTCAGCCAAAGTCCTCTTCGATTCGCTTGCGCCGAACATGATTACAGCTAAAAGGTCTCATTTACCAACAAACATGACTGTGAAAGACCTCGCAAAACACTTTCGTGCAATTGCAATTTCGTCAATCCAAGTAGTTTTCTGCAAAACAAAGCGCAAGTTTCTTAGATATTGACGGTATAGAACATTTTTCTCTAGTGGACCAAAAACATTTGTTTTTTGTCATTTGTGAGTTCATAAAAATTGAGAGAAGCACCCTTCTTTACATTTTTGTAGACATTAAGTAAAATCACCACAAGCTCTGTTTTTCAAGCTCTTAGATTAAATGGCTGTTTCTCCCACTATTTTTTAACGATGCATATTAGAATAATAGAAATGTGTATAATAGAAATGTCTGAGTATCGTGATAATGTTTTCATCATATCACCACCCCTAGTAGAATGATATGGCTCGCAATGAGGTAATGTACTTCTTTTATCTTTGGTAGCACTCATGGCTTTCCTGTTTGACCTGGCTGCATTGGTTGACCTCATGTCTATTGGGACATTGCTGGCCTACTCTCTGGTGGCTGTTTGTGTTCTCATTCTCAGGTATGCAAGAACTTAGATCCATTCTAAACATATTTCTACACTCATAACGTTGTGTACGTGGAATGACTTGTTTGTGTGTGTGTAGATACCAGCCGGGGATGCTTGGCTCCTCCAGTCAGAGTGAGAAACTGGTGGAGCTGGTGGGAGGTGAGAAGGTGGCTGTGTCTGGAGACAGTGGAGATGAATATTGTCTTGATTCAGACGATCGTCTCCCCAGGGAAGAGTTCTCCTTCAAGCTACTATTGGTTCCCTCCAGGGACACCCCGACCAAAATGTCTGGAACAATCGTCTATGCTGTAACTGCGATTATCTGTAAGAAATGTGCAATTGCACACTTTTTTTTTTGCTTTATGCAACCAGTTTAGTCAGTGTAGGGCTGTGTGATGGAGCTAAATGATCACAATTATTCCTTCCTACTGCACATTAAGCCTTTCACTGACTAGTATAAGTATCTTTGAATCAAAATAAGACTGGTCGTTAGTCACTTTAATGAGTCAATCATGTTACTACAGTTTGTCTGTAAATAAATGGATGGATGGGTAGAGGGTTTGGATTGATGGAATGATGGTGGGTGTATGGTGGATTTGGTTTGAAGGATAGATAAATGGCCGGAGGAATAGAATGAAGAGAATGCGTAGAAGAATGGGAAGATGAAAAAAGAAAGGGTGGGGTTGAATGCATGGAGGGTTCGAAAGGATGAATGGAGGGATTGGATGGATAGAGCTGGGTGGAAAGGAAAAGGATGGATGGGTCAATGGAGGAGTTGGATGGCTGGAGGAAATGGATGAAGACAATGCATGGATTGATGGAAAGATGAGTAGAAGGGGTTGATGGGTGACCAAATAGATACACGGATAGGGGGATTGGATGGATGGATGGATGGATGGATAGATGAATAGACAGAGAAATCTTGCTCCATGATTATTTGCGTAGCCCAGCTTCAATGTGCCTTTTTCACAAAAATACAAACAAAAAGACCAGACTAAATATAAACAAAGGTTTAATGGATTAGTATAAATTCACTGTTGGAACAGAAGTGTAATTTGATCAGGCTCATCCACAGAGAGTGTAAACCGTGTGTACTGTGTTCCCCTCAGCCGTGCTGATCACTGTGCTGTGTGGCGTGTTGGCCATGTGGCTGGACGAATTGATGAACGGCCATCCTGTGTGGGTGGCCGTGTGTGCCGTTCTCACGTTGCTGTGCTTCTTCTGTGTCATCATCATCTGGAGGCAGCCCGAGAGCAAAGAAGTGCTCACCTTCAAGGTACTCGTGAGATAAATAATTCTTCGTGTCACTATATGTTCAGTATGAGTTGCTAAGCCTGATGTTTTTCTTCTGCAGGTGCCTCTTCTGCCTTGGCTGCCTCTGTTTAGTGTTTTTGTCAACATCTACCTCATGATGCAGCTGGATCTGGCCACATGGTGCCGCTTTGCAGTTTGGATGGCTGTTGGTGAGCACACTATTTTTAACTATGTGTTTAAAATGCCATACTTGTACAATGCACATTGCACCAGTATCCTGTATACTGGGTTGTTAAGTGTCACAGTTCCATGGTGTAGGGATCAGACAGTTACCTCACCGTAGACATTTTTAAAATACTGATTAAAATCTATTACTATCTTTTTTTTTTCCTTTTTTTTTTTTTTTAAACCTCATCTAGTTACTTATTTCAGTGGTTCTCATTCGTTTCTAAATCATACAACAGCAGCCTCAGTTTCTCTGCGCAGGGAATGAAATTGCACAGAAAAGCCTTTGGTTGTGTAATCACTTTCTGTTGCTTCCTCTGCTGCCACTCCTAGCATGTTCGTAACTCTCTCATACACAACAGCTTTCAAACACACAGAAGAACATGGCATTGCTGAAGATATCTGCACATCCCATGATAACTTTTATTTTTGTTTGTTTGGCTCAGCGCCACCGTACCTCACAGCCACGCTCTCTTTCAACTTATAAAAGCAACATGAAAAGTACTGACAGTTTTAGAGAAGTTGTTCTCTGAAATATCAAGGTGGTGCAAAACTTATGTAACAGTGTTTCTTAACACTGTGATGGCATGAAACGGATATTTTTAGACTGGGTTGTCATAACCAGGAACATTTCTAACGTCATATCCGAACTATTTACTATACTATATGTTTTATACAGTATGAATTTTTTGTGTATTCTACAGTCATTATGTACTTTATGCCTTAGAATAATGTTACACTACTTACTTTTTTATTGACCATGATTCAAAATGTTTTTCCTTTTGGTGATTTAAGCTAAATATGACCGACCGTAATTAAACCAGTACAAAAAGTTAAAGCTGCCTTACTGAGCTTTTGCCTCTCTATCGCCATCTCTGTTTAAAACATAAAATTCCATGTTACAAAAAAATTGCAGAGTTGCTTTGTTTTTTAAACGTGGGCTGTGCGGATGAATCTGATGGTTTGAGGTATGCGTATGCGTTGTATATTAGCTCCAATACTTGTTACTGGAGGTGGCGGTGGATACGGTTTTCTTTGGAGTAGAGGCAAGTTGCTCTCTCTCATAGCTAGCAGAAAATAAGTGCAATTTATCACACTGACCATAGCAAAACAAAGCAAAAAAAAAAAACACAGGAAACTCACTACCTAGCTGAATCAAGCGAACAGGTGCGCTAAAGTTAGCTAGCTACCTACTGAGCGACTGAAATGTCTGACCTGTTCAGCAGAAAAAAAGCCATCTCTGCGCCAGTCTTCAATCCCTTCAGATCTCAGAGTTTTCCCCACCTCTCAAAAGCCATGCCGATATTTATTCTCATTTTAGCGCAGGCTCTGTCACGTTCCCTTTTTGACTGCAGGCTCTCCATAGTTCGAGGTTTCTTGGTTTTGACAACAGCTGATTCCCCAGATGTCAACGACGATTGCGCTTAGAACTAAACAGACGTCCTGATGACACGTTTATATTCTAAGCAGCTGTTGTAAGAATAAGCTACAAACACTCCACCATCCTCAGCACTCGCACGCACGATATAGTAGCTGGCTCTTCGTCTTTCTGTGTACGAACGTGGCGTAACCACGCAAAGGTGAATGACATCAAACTGACGTTTCCCACGAAATTCGACCCGACTGCTCAAACTATAAATCATTATTATAAGGTTACAGTTGTGAATCAGGGTAAGGTAAGGAGACAGTTTTGAACACTGATTTTTTTATGTACCTGCTTGATAATTGATTTTTGTTCAATTTTAACCAAATTTTGTTTTTTTCATTTTTCACTTTCATTTTTTGCTTTCAGATTTAAAAATTTTCCTTTGCTATTTTATTCCTCTTGTATCTTATACTTGTGTATTCAGCGTGCGTTATCATCCAGGTGTTCTGGGCATAGTGAGCATTTTTACAATTTACAGTGTAGGTGGGGTTCAGTATGTTTTATGTGTGGTATGATTTTTCAGGCATTTGCACCTAGCCATTTAGCAAACACTTCAATCCAGAGTGACTTAGATAATATGCAAAGGGTCAAAGGTAAAGAACCTATCATGTTCATATAAAGAAGTAATACAAAAGCTGAGCAATGCAACAAAAGTGCAGAGAAAATTAGAAAGAAATGTGTCCATTTCAAATGAACTTTGTCGAAGAACACAGAGTGGTGCAGGGACGGCGTCATTTTGTATCATTTGATCACAGAGCTTATTTTTTGCGATAATCCAAAAGCCTGTGTGAAAATCTTATTGGGTTTCTGTCACAGTAACCAGTGTGACGCTAACTTCCTGGTTCCGGTACAAATGACGTCATCCCTGCACCACTCTATTAGTTGTTGTGACTACCAAATGTATACTTTTTAGCAAACCAGTCATGTATCATGACTATTTAAAATGCCGATTAAGAGCACCCTTCGCTTGTACATTTATTCCTGTCCTCCTGATGTTTTCCCTATTCAGGCTTCGCGATCTACTTCTTCTATGGGATCTGGAACAGCAGTGAAGCCCTGAACAGCATCCAGCGAAAAAAGAATAAGAAAACCCCCATCTACTTAGGAGCTGATGAGAGTGAGGTGGAGGGCATGTCTCCTTGATAAACAAAGAGAATCAGTTCATCTCTAACCATGAAGTACTACACTTACAAAGCGAAGACTACAAATTCAGTGTTATACAGTTGAAAGTCTTTATTCTTATAGATTATGTCGAGCGTTTTATTTCAAAACAAACCAACCAACCAACCAACAAAAACTAGACCGTTCTCAGTATATAAAATCAATATGATTTAGAAAGTTTTACTTGACATCAACGAACCTAAATGAGCGGTAATAACACAGTACAGATAAATACTATCAGCACTCAAGCTGATGGACGTTGTGTACTCGTTGATACTGTAGAAGCTGGTGTCTGTTAGACAGTAGGCCAAGTGTATACAGGGTATTTGTGAACATGTGGCGATTGTTAGTTGTTTCCTTAACCTTGTCATAATTACAACGTCTGTTAAAACCGAGCCCTTTTTGGACAGAGCTGCTACAAAGTCCAAAGCGTGGTCCACTGTGCAGTCACATTGTGCATAACTTGGTGTGACGTTACAGTGACCTCTAGTGGCTGAGGCAACTCCCTGCAACAGCAACTCCTTCCAAGTGAACAGAATGCTACATCGCTACATTTTGACTTTGCTTGTTTACGCTTTAACATTAATTGCTGAGACCTGTCACTGATTATGCAGTTCATTCAGTATTAAGGCAACAAGCTTAGATATAACTTAGAATAGGTTTTCTTTATTATTATTATTATTTTAAATCCAAAACAGACATATCTACTGTTAATAATGGATTAGTATTGTAGAATGTCTGGGTGAGATGGAAGCGAATGAATGCAAGTGTGTGAGGCAAATGGAGAACAACTTATTTTCTGTTGTATAGTAAGTCCTAATCTTTTTTTTTTTTTTTTTTTTTAATGTTAATGCCCTTTTTTTTTTTTTTTTTTTTAAACCTTTTTTAAAGTGTCTAAGAGACTAGACAAACTCTACAATAGGGTTTGATGTAATCGGGAAAATCACGGGAAGAGAAAACTGATCAAAATCCTGTACTGGAATTTTTGTATGTAAAATAACAGTTGTATTTAAACCGGAATGTAAAGGTCTTATAGACGACATACCAGATATCACTCATATGTGTGTGTGTGTGTGTTGATATATAGATATATAAAGGGGGGTAGCATATTTGCCTCGCACTGCTGAGGTTGGGGGTTCGAATCCCGCATCCACCCTGTGTGTGTGGTGTTTGCATGCTTTTCCCATGCTTCGGGGGTTTCCTCCATGTACTCCAGTTTCCACCCACAGTCCAAAGACATGCACTGTAGGCTGACTGGCATTTCAAAAAGTGTCCATAGTGTGTGAATGGGTGTGTAATTGTGCCCTGTGATGGGTTGGAACCCCAACCAGGGTGTTCCCAACCATGTGTTTTGAATTCTCTGGGATAGGCTATCCAGGCAGTATGGAAAATGGATGGAGATATATATATGTATGACACACACACACACACACATAGTGTACATCCTAAACGAATTGGTTACGACTACAGTTTTTATCATATCTCACGGTATGGACACTTGTGAGGGAAAAATATATTATATATTTTTTTAGTTTCCATTGAAACTTTTTTTTGCTGTGGTTGAATTTATCTTTTTCTATTCATTCTTTTTTGTAGAATTATTTCTAACCTAGTGGGGTTGTAGTGTACTACTGTGTGTGTGTGTGTGTGTGTGTATATATATATATATATATGTATATATATATATATATATATATATATATATATATATATATATATATATATATGTAAAGCTATGATATTGTAACTAATATTTCTTTTCTAGCCTTGTCTATATTTAATGAACTAATTATTCCTGCTTTGTATTACATATATTACAAGTTTAGACATGTATTTTTGTATAGTTTTACCATGTATGATATATGAAATGTGTCTATTTACATGCTCTGTACATGTAAATATTCTGAGTAAGTGTTCTGAGATACATTAGCGTTCAGGCATTTCAGATTGGAGGTTAGTTTCTCCGATGCAGAACTGTGCTTGAGTTCAAATTTCCCCTTGAAGATCCTTATTGCTGGTAGACGCCCGTGCCTACCGAGCCATTTGCCTTTCAGCTTCACTTTTAAGTGTATATTATATATATCTTTGCTATAATCTGTACTTTTTTGTCACTGGATTTTGTACACTGTAAATAAATGTCATGTAAAATGTTTTTTGTTTTTGTTTTTTAAATAAAATTGTCATTCTTGAATGACTTGACGATCCCAGTCGATTTTAGGTTCTAAGAATAAAAATCCAAGCTAACATTACATTACACCCAAAAACCTGAAGCACAACAAATAAACAACTTGGATGGGATGTAGTCTTTCATTAATAATCTTTCATGTCACATTTTATTGGTATTACATTTCATCTTTCATACAAGATCAATAAATACATAGCTAATAGTTGGTTCAACCTGTTAAATGACAATGTATTGGTTAATAGTCAAACAATAAAATTTCTTTGATGGATATGAAAGGGTTAAAGCGCTAAAGAAGACCCCATTCCGAATGTTCGTTTAAAGACTGGATCAGAAAGGAAAAGAGACTAGATGCTAGAATAATAAGGAGGAAAAAGATGTCGTCGTTTTTAAAAGCTGTGACTGGTGTTTGCGTTACACTTGTCCTTCTTTGCATCTCTGAAATGTTCCATCTGACATCCCGATTAATAGTCAAACATCAGAGGTTACTGCATGTGAGTGAATCATTTACGAATAACCAAGTTATGGCGCTTGTATTCATAGCAGAAATGGAGTTAGATTTGCAAATCAGACCAGCAAGTAAGCTCAGTGGAAAGCTCACTGCATGCTTCCTGTGAAAACAGGTAACATTCTTTAAAATGTTTCAAATGAGATAAATAGCAAATAGATGGTAATAAAGTAGAACACAACGTGGCAACCAAAGATGTACAGTAGTGATACTCTGAGTTGTATGATTCTGCCTTTTCATATCTCCACAAACCGTTTAGGTTGGGGGAGAACAGGACACTGATGGCTGAATTTGCCTTCTGTCCTGGGTTCATAAGACCACGACTAGGTCAAGGAGCCAATGTATTCACTTATTTAAGCATTCTTAATGTAACACTCTTCCTGGTTATGCTTTTCTGTGCATGGTCCATCCAGTTTAGTCCAGAGCTCTTTGCTTTGCAATAAAAATGGTGCTTTCATTATCTTTAAACTGATATTTGAACAAGATCAAGGCCTGTGTTTGTGCAGAACTACTCAGGTGTGAGGTTGAAGGAACCTACAAGTGTCCTAAAAATGGATCTGGGTTCTGCTATATACAGCTGTGTTCAGGAGCTCACCGATCGAGAAGGCAGTGTAAGAGGCCAAGCTAAAGGAGCACAATATGACTGGGTTTGCAGAGGAGAAGCATGATGCAGCTGCAGGGCATGGCCAATCAGCAGAGGCAGCGGCGATCACTCTTGGTCACTTCCTCAGACGAGTGCACTACGTTGGGCACGAAGCCACTCTTCACCCCCTCCCAGCCTTCTTGGATGGTGATGTCGCCCCGTTTGACAAGCTCAAAGATATCACGTGTCAGCTCTGTGAAAGCCCGTTCGACGTTAATAGCGTCGCGCGCCGACGTCTCCACATAGCGCATGCCGTAGGCCGCTGCCAGCTTCTCTGCTTCCTGCTGGCTCACCTGCCGCTGCGGCTCCAGGTCACACTTGTGGCCCACCAGCAGGAAGACAATGTTGTGCGGCTGCACGTGGCTGCGCGCCTCCTCTAGCCACTCATGGACATTCTGGAAGGAGCGACGATTAGTGATGTCAAACAGCAGCAGGCCACCCACTGAATTACGGTAGTAAGCCCTGGTGATAGATCTATAAAAAAAATGGACATTGTGCAGATCAGAACATCAAAGTAATAAAAGGAGAGTGCAATTTCAAGCAAAAGCTGATCATTGTTAAACTTAAACATAGGAAAGAAGAACCAAACTGACAACAACCAGGTATAGATTAAGGATGTAACCTGATACAAAAGCTCTTGTGTTCTAAATGGATATAAATATAAATATTCATTATTCATTTTAGGAAAAAATAAAAACATTGCCAGAAAATTTTTACAGGGCATGAGATTAGAGGTGTATATTGGGACATGGATCGCAGATGAAGTAACAACTAAAGTTGCTCAAGGATTTTACTTTCAATGGTACTCAGAGATGAAGCTTGTGGGACAAACAAAGACCATGTTCATTAACATGGATGTCCAGTCTATTGTCAGGAGACTGGAAAAATCCATGGCCAATTTTGCTCCCTTGGCTCTTCCCGATCTCCTGACATTAACGTTCCAACCTTCCGACATTAACATGCGTGTCCAGTCTATTGTCGGGAGAAAATTGGGAAACATTCATGTACCGTGTTCATTCATTCATCCTTAGTAACTGCCCGGTCAGTATATTGGTGGATTAAATTGGTCTACTATTTTGGGAAACTGAACTTTTTGGTTAGACCACGCCCACTTTGGGTTTAAATACAAATACAGATATGGTTATTTGGAGCACTGAACAGATACAGATAGTGGCATTGAGTTACACCCCTAGTATTAAACTGTATAAGATATTCCTAGAGCAATTTTCTGGCTTTCCACATGCATTATATCCATGTGACAGCAGAGTCAGGAAGCCATTGTGAACTTTACTAAGGTTCTACTCACATCTACGATATACAAAATGCCACTGAAGTTATACCTGAACCTCTCTTGTCCAGCCGTGTCCCAGATCTGCAGTTTGATGCGTTTGCCTGGCTCAATCTCCACCAGACGGGAAAAGAAATCCACTCCGACAGTGGGGTCAGACACCTGTGCAAAACGCCCCTCTGTGAAACGTCTGATCAGACAAGACTTGCCTACTGTCGAGTCGCCAATGACGATCAATCGGAACTGGTATAGCCATATAGCTTCCATATCTCATGAGATCTATAGACAAAAAAAGGTCAAATATGCTTTGAGTTGAAATACACAGTACTGTGCAAAAGTCATTTTGTTTAATTAATAACTATATTGAACGATAAACAGTAAAAGCAATCCAAAAAAAATCTAATCATAATTGTTGTTTGGTATTATTTTTTCTCTCAGGTGCATTGTGGTGTAGTTTTCAAAAGAAATCAGCACATTGTTAAAGGCTTCTTGGACAAAATCCTAGACAGCCTCGATTATGTTTTCATCAGAAACACAGTCAATTATTTAATATAAAAATGGCAAAATATTCCCTGTAACATTAACATGAAACTTTTCTATAGGAACACTAATGCATCAGGTTTAAAATAGGCATGTAACACAATTACTATCTAAAATTTAATATCAAATACAAATGGGAAATATTAGTGTCACATAATCACTCAGTCAGAACTAACTGCAGTACTGGCTCAGTCTGGATGAACTTTAACTGGCAAATGAAAATGTTTCTATTGGTCTATGACTGGTCTGTCTTAATTTGTCCTCTAATTATGCTTTCTTTTGTCCCATATTAAGTCTCCCAATTTGTTTATAACTACAGTAGTAACTAATATATTAAATACTTTTACTCTAAAATGTAAAGTCTAATATTCACTCCTTTAACCTGTTTAACTAAACTCAGTGAGTCCAGACAGCCCTCACTCTAGTAACTACACTCTTAGAAAATGTTGAGCCCTTAATAGTTCTTTCATCGTTCCTCTTAATGGGTCTCTACAATGTGTTTCTCTATCAGTTCCAAAGAGGAGGCTGTTTTAGAAACTAAGAACTGTTACTTATCCGATGACTACACATTCCTTTCCTATTACTTTCAATGAATAATTTATAGTAGTTACTAGTAGTATAGTAGTTATAGTAGTTATGCATGGAGAATGATAATGATCATCCATCCATTCATCCATCTTCTGTACCACTTATCCTACACAGGGTCGTGGGGGAGCCATGACATCTCATGGACCACAGGGCACGAGGGGGTCCTGGGGACACCCTGGACCGGGGTTCACACACTACAGACAGTTTGGAAATGCCAATCAGCCTACAGAGCATGTCTTTGGACTGGAGGAGGAAACCCCCGAAGCATGGGGAGAACATGCAAGCTCTGCGTACACAGGGTGGAGGTGGGATTCAAACTCCCAACCCCAGACGTGTGAGGCAAATGTGCTAACCACTAAGCCCCCAAACTACCCATGTTATACATCATTGTATACATAATAATCCTCACCTGTCAGGGGTGCCAGTACAAATTTTGGGTACATGCACTTGATCCCTTGGACACTTTTTAAAATAATAATAATAATAATAATAATAATAATAATAATGTTTTGCCTTTCTCTCTCATACTTACTTCTTGGTGCCTGTAATATGTCGATACAATAATCTAGTAAGCCTGTTTACAACTGTATTTCCTTATAGCCTAATCTGTAAATGAAAAGCAAATAAAGCATATAAATAAATAAAGGCCTCAAAAGAGATCAAGAATGAAGAGTATTGAGAATACCTCAGTTCTAACATGTCTGAATAATTTTCTAAGCTTGTTTAGAGTCCCAGATTTGGAGCTGCAAGCAACCAGCAATCTCCCCCAGCCATTTTTGGCTCAACACAGCATCAGGATGAGTGTAATGGCAGTGATAGTGTTGTGATGAGGCTGCTACACTGGAATGATGCTGCAATTTAATGCATCAGTTCTTCTCATGCAAATTAAAGCGTTTTAGACGATCAAACCAACTGACTATTTTACCAACACAATTCCTATCATTGACCTTAGCCTGGACTTGAACACATGGCCATTCGGTGAGTAGATAAATACATTATTGTTCATTGCAGGCCTGCAAATTGAGTACAAACTGCATCCTCAGGCAAGTAGTCTTCAGCAAAATGCGCGTCTCAGGCCACACACACACGCACACACACACACACGCGCACACACACACTGACGCTTTATTAAGGCACACAACCGAGTAATAACACACTGCAAATACCTCAGTCAAGCTCCTTAATGTCTTGCAAAGGCAAAACCCATGGTCTTCATTGTGTGTCGGTTTGAAAAACAAGCTGCGTCCCCAAGCAAAGCACCCACACACACATCCGAGCAGGTTTTGTTACAAATAATAGCCTATGCAACTAGTTTCCTTTATAACGGTGCAATCGTACCGAGAACCATAATCACTGAGCAAGAGCGTCACCTAATATTAATATTAAGTCTTGTTATTGTTGTTTAAAAATCCATTTCCGAAATCGAATCTTCAATCTCATAATAATACACGAAAGAATGTTTGTAAAATTTGCTGATGAAATGGCAGCATCATCAGCATCATATAGCCTGACTCATCCCTCATCAGTACCATTGCCGTAAAGCGCACAGTGATTGCGCAATTGGCGGGGGCGCGGAGTGTCGTGCTTCCTGCGCGCGCGCGCGTATTACAGCCTTTACGGTATGTGGGAGGGTCTCTGTATCAGGCCTACTACAAACGAGTCGCCAAATTATTTACCTCCCAGTAGAAAAGCCAGATAAGGCTCTGTGCAGATGGTGCAATCGATACACATTTATACGTGTCCTGTGGGTGAAGGGCTTATGAACTGTAAATCCATTATAATGCAAAAGATGCTCCATAATAAGGAGATACGAATGTTGTTGTTTTTTTTCAGTGATCAAATTGTTAAAATTTAAAATGAATATAAATTGGTAATTCAATATCTGTTTGTGTGTGGTGTGTGTAGTTTGAAAATAATGTGTCACTTGGTGGTGTGTGTACATGTATGCTCAGTGTTCGATATATGGCCAAAAATATGTGGACACACTACCATCTAACGCATATGTGCTTGTTGAACATCCCATTCCAGATTTAGTCCCCCTTTGCTGTTACAATAACCGCCAATCTTCTGGGAAGGCTTTCCACTAGATTTTGGAGTGTTTAATTTATGTGTAATTCTGACTGGACTTTTTTATTTATTTGTGTGTGTGTGTGTGTGTGTGTGTTCTGGTTCTGTGTTTTTCAGAAAAATGTTTTTTCGCTGTCGGTTTAAGGATTTGAGAACAGGTAGTATAACACTGGGCTTTCTGACGAGAGAGGGAAACGGAGAATGGTCCCTGACTACAGGTTCCTAACCCTGGTCCTGGAGTACCCCCTGTCCTGCAAATTTGACTGTTTTCCCTGCTTTAACACACCTAATTCAACTAATAAGCTAATTACCAGCATGTTCTGAGTTGAACTGCGGGTGTGTAAGCGCAGGGAAAACACTAAAATGTGCTGGACAGGGGGTACTCCAGGACCACGATTGGGGTTCTTTCTTGTGCGCACTACATCCCATACTGTTTATCCTATTCAGGGTTGCAGGGTCACCTGGAGCCTAATCCAGGGAACTCGGTACACATGGTAGGGACGCCCTGGACGAGGCACAAACCCATTGGACTAGGGGAAGAAACCAGAGTACCCAGAGGAACCATCCCTCCCTTCAACACTCCACACACACACAGAACAGAGGCAGGATTCAAACCCCCAAACCCAGAGGTGTGCGGCTAACCACTGAGCCACCACGCTATTTTCATCACTGTTTACTTTGAAATTGTACCCATTACACCCATGGTCAGTTTGTTTGGTAACTCCACCATGTATATACACACTAATTCGCCCTTTAATCCTGTACAACCCTGGTTCTGGAGAACCCCCTGTCCTGTAGTTTAGTTTTCCCTGCTTCCGACATTTCAACCAATCAGTTATCAATTGCCAGTCTTTAGTTGAATTGTCTAAATCTAAATTAACTAATGAATGAATGAATGAATGAATGAATTTTTTTCCTTTTTTATTTTTTAAGGGAACAACAACAGTAAGGCAATGTTTACTGCCGGAAGTTGGAGAGATTGGAGCCCCGCCCTCAGTGTGCACGAGACCGCAGGATGGGGTTTGGCTGCTACACAGTAAGGGAGCCGTGAAGGCTCACTCTCTTCTGTACTCTTCAGTGCAGCAGGGTGTGCAGTACAGCTAGAAGAATGAAGTTTATTTTATAATACTTTTAAAATAGTCATTTAAAAAGATTTGAAGCGTTTATCTTATTAGTCTCATTGCAGGCAAAAAAAAAAGTAATCCCTGTCTCACTCGAAGATATTTCAGACGTTTTGTTTTGTTTTCTAAGTGATTAAAGAATGTCTGAATTTCTCCAAGCTGCTGAAATGAAGCAGTAACCTACGTAGTCCTCGTGCTTGTTGCGGTAGTAGATCTGTTCAATCATGCAGCAAGAGCATTTGTTCAAAGTTCTTGTGATTGGAGACCTCGGAGTTGGGAAAACGTCTATAATTAAGCGATATGTTCATCAGATTTTCTCTCAGCACTACCGCGCAACTATCGGCGTGGATTTTGCGCTCAAGGTATTTAACTGGGACAATCACACAGTCATCCGTTTACAGTTATGGGACATTGCAGGTGAGACTGGTTTTAATGTTTTATTTTTTAAATAAATGATATCCCTGCTTAAAAAACAAACAAACTAACAAAAACAATAGAAAATCACATAGAATCTTTAATGGTTATAATGGGAATTGTATTGGTTTTAATGGGAACTGTAATGGTCCCTGTGGGTCTCTACTTTTTGTGTCATTTGTTGCCTTCTATTGGTGGAATGTTATGTCTAGTGGATACCATTAAGGACCAGTAATGGTAAAGGTTTTAATGCATAGCTGATAGTTTGTAATGGTGTTTGTAGTTGAAACCATTAGAATTTCTGTGATGGTTTGTATTGTTTTTGTGTTGTTGGTTTTTAGCAGGGATGATTCAAGAGTTTAATTTTTTATTATTATTATTGGAACGTGTCAGGCATTAAATGGTACAGTGTTCTGTGTTTATATCCAGGTGTCCAATGTTCCCTGAAATCAGTCAAAAAAGTAGATGCATTTTTAAAACAAGCTTGAATAAGGAAGCTTTCCTCTGGGCTGCATCACATCACATCACATCACATCACATTGCTTGACTTGATTTTCTCTTCTCTTCTTTGGAATGCAGAGGAATAGTAGTCGTGTCTGGGTTCACCTCAGCTTGTCTCATTCTCATGTAGAGTCACATGAGAGTTAGGAGTAGAGCCAAGGGCCCTTTTTTTCTGTGCCCCTTTGTCTCTTTCCTTCGGTCTTTCTCTGTCCTAGCCTCTCTTTCAGTGCATTATAAATGAGTAACATTTCTAACTAGGAACATACTATAACCCCCGCCCCCTCCCCCCTCCCAATAAACTCCTGGGCAAAAAAAAATAAAAAATGGGCCAAGCCCAAATTGGCTAATATTAAGCTTTTAATGCTCTTAACAACAAATTGGTCAGAAAATGAGCGAGTATTAAACAAATGCACTCTGCAGACGTCCTGTGCCACCATTTTCTTTTCTTCTTATGCTGCAGTGAACTATTTATGGAAAAGCCAGAAACCAGGGAAATTCACTTATATACAATGATTTCACTTATATACAGTGATTTGAATGACCACTGATTTGTTGTTAAGACCATTTAAAGCTTAATATTTTTGCCATTTTTGAGCTAGGCCCTTTTTTTTTTTGCCCAGGAGTGTACAATACTCTTATCAAAACTCTGGCCATAAGCTGATATATGATATCTATAGTAACTGCCAACTTATGCATCAACGTCAGAGGCTTTTAAGACAATTTATGCTCAGTGGTCACATGCAAGAACTGTGTCATGTCAGGCAACTTCACACACATTCACTGCATACTATTCCTCAACATCACTGTGCAAAAGTCTTAGGCACATGCAATGTTTCAACATTAAAAATACTATAAAGAACATAAATAAAGTCATTATTTATTTATTTTAAATAATAATGTATTTATATGTGCCCTTCATGGTACCCAAGGACCCAAAATATATATAATACATATAATACGTATACATATCATATACCCATAGTAGTAAATGAAACATATTGAAAATATAAAATTAAACAGTGATTAATAAAGGTAAACAGAGAGGGATACAAGAATATAAAAGGAAAATGCATGTGTGTATATATACAATAAAAACTTGGAGAGAGAGTCTCAGGAACATTTTGTGCAGTTTTATAAGGAAATTAGCTGGGAAGTTTTACTGAGCATGTTAAAGAATCTGCCACAGCTCTTTTTTTTTTGTCTGAAAATGGTCTGTTGCTTAATATGTTGCCTTCTTTACTGACATACAAACATTTTTCTGTAACATTAAATATATATATTTTTTGGAAAAGTAGTGTTTGGAAATATAAGATGTTTTTGTAATAAAATAAACATCTATAATAAAAAAAAATAGGGTAAGACTTTTGCACAGTACTGTATGTCCACTTATCGGATCTGAATTCCAATTCTTAATTCTGAATTCCAGTTCGATATTGATCCATTTTCAAGACCATACGGACTCCAATACTTACATTTATTGATTCAATGATCTTTAACACATGTACTATGTGTGCAATGTTCAATACAACATAAAAGTAATGTGATGGGCCCAATGAGAAGCAGAGTTACTCTTTTATTCTTCTTATAATGCAGCAATTTGCCAAAGCTAACAAAATTTCTTTATTGAAGAATCACGTCATACAAAATTTTGTATCCATTTATAGTTACCTTTAATGATGTGGAATGTCTACGAATCAAGTTAGCTCCTATTGTCACTTATGTTATAGCAGCTATAAAGACATAGACACTTCCCTCACCGCACTCTTTTTTTCTCTCTTTCTTGAAGTTAATCAAACAAAAAAACACAGCTTGTTATATTACTGAGAATTCCCAAATCTTGAAAACTTTGACATGTCAGAAGTTTTAAGTTACTTATATGCATGTAATAAACGCAGTAATGTGTGAATTGGGATTTGCTCCTTTTTTGTAGGTCAGGAACGCTACGGCAATATGACACGGGTGTATTACCGCGAGGCTGTAGGAGCTCTGATAGTATTTGATGTGACCAGGGCATCGACGTTTGATGCGGTACCAAAGTGGAAAGATGATCTGGACTCAAAGGTTACTCTGAGCAATGGCAAACCGGTCCCAGCTGTTCTGCTGGCCAATAAGTCTGACCAGTCACGGGAAGGCCTGTCCACTCAGATTCCCAAACTCGACTCATTTTGTAAAGAAAACGGATTCGTGGGCTGGTTTGAAACATCAGCCAAGGTGAGTGGACGTTAATCGTAGTGCATGTGAGGGAACTGAGGGGTTTTATAATGTGTTTAACAAAGCAGTGTTTTCATGAAGTCCTTTTATGTCATTGTTATATAACATTAATGACGTCCAACCAGACATAAGCTTTTATGGGTTGTAACCAGAAAGAACTATTCAACTTCGTTCAGCCTGGTCGTTTTTTCCACAATATTTTGAATCAGTAAAGGAATTTTGAGTTTATATTATTGAAATTATTGATTATTGATATTATTGGAGATTCAAGTAAATGGCCTAAATGTTGGTCTGGTGATTCTGCGTATTTACACTGGGATGATTCAGAGGTCAGTGTTTGATGATGGTGTGTGTGTGTTAATGGGATATGAACCACATGGACACATATTACAGTTTAGAGAGGGCATGTGTTTCAACTCGCAGTTCTTCTCTAATTAAGTACACAGGGGTGTGTGAGAAAGGAACTGTATGAACAGGACCCAAAGCAGCTCCTCAGATAAATATTAACACCCTGCTGTGTGAGCACTTGAGGCCAAAGGGATAAGTCTTATATTTGAAATAAAAAATGAGAGGGGAAAGGGTGAACGATAAGGCTGAAACATAAAGCAGATTGAATAGTTACACAAGTTAAACATTGTGCTTTCACAAAATGTGGTGCTCATATCGTGACTTATCTGCTTGCTAAGTGCTGCAGAATTTGCTGTGGTTACATGATTGTCATATAGGCTGACTACTGTTCATGTTACACAGTTCAGTGATTCTGTCATTTACTCATGCACTGCACATGTTAAAACGTAGAGATTAAAAGTTTAGGGTGAGACATTACATATATCATAGTTGGCCTTACTGATACTATCCTCTCCTGGTTCCTTATCCTGGATCTTATCTCTCAGAGAGACAGAAATTTGTTTTGATTGATAGTTTTAGATCAGACTTGCTTGTCCTCTCTATGGTGTTCCCCAAGGCTCATTTCTTTGCCTGCTATCATTGATTATGTACAAGCAAAATCAACAGATGGCATGGTCTGGATCGGATGATACACAAATTTACATGTAAGCATTGGTTGACTACCTGGAGGAGTGTAAACTTTCTAAGGCTCAACAATAACAAATCTGAAGCCATGCTGACTATGTTTACATGCACATCAAATTCTGTTTAAGGTCTATATTCTGGTTGCAGAATGCAATGTTTTTATGCGTACAGCCATCATGGTTGTTGTAAGTATGCCTGAGTTGCCATTCCTAAATACCTAGACTACAGATAAGCATCTGTTAGCACCCACAATTCCTTGCAGACTGAGCATGTGCAAATATCTCCTTTTTATGCTGAGTGTTGTGACCAAAAAACGTGATTTATTTTGTGCTTTTCTTGTGGAAAACTATTTGAATTGGCAAAATTCCAATTGCACAAAGTTGTTTTCACAGTGATGTCCGTTGGTAAATGGCTCCTTTTAGCTGTACTCATGTTCGAGGCACAACTGAATGAGTGTTGTGCATTTGATGACATCACGTGACGCATCTTGGACTGAATCTGCGGAAAATCTGCAGTAATTTCGAAAAATTGCGAGCAGCTCGGAATATTGCGCCATTTGCTTTATTTAGCATTCATTTCTGCAATCGTGAAATCGCGGAGGGACTGTTACATGCAACAAACTTCCTATTAAAACAGGCATATTCCAGGGCTGGGGATTAGAATTTGCGGAATCAGAATATTGTCTTAATCTGAAGCGGGCAATCGGATTACGGTTTTTACATGACTCAGTACTAATATTATTAATATCGGAATATTGACGTGCATGTAAATGCAGTCACTGATTGCATCTCCATCAACCCTAAAGACACAGCACCACTCCTTTATTACATCCGCATCCGCTCAGGTTGACAGACAGTCAATTGACAGACACATCTCTGTCAATTTATTCTTATATTAAAAACATTACTAGCAAGTACAGAAAGCCCTCATTTTAAACAGTGGCTTCAGGAGTTGTTTTATTGTCTGGCTATGGGAAAAAATCACATATGTTGTTACCGGAAAACATGAAAAGTTTTTTTTTTTTTTTTTTTAAATATGGAACCCCATGATCCAAATAATCCTGTATATTTTCAATGTAACCTGGCTTAACACCCATCACATGTCATCACTATATTAATGTACCAATGTTTGGATATATGCATGTATGTTTGCATAAGTTGTTTTGTTATTTCCCCTATTTGTTTGTTTTTCTGCATGTATTAGTCCTTTTATTTTGTCTGGCCAATTTTTTATTTTGTCTGGCCAATCTAAATTCAATAAAGATACTGTTGAAGTCAAGACTGCCAAGTCTAAGACCAGGACTAGTCAAGATCAATTCCAAGAGAAAAGCATCATCATATTTCAGTTTTGATGTTTTATGAGTGTTTTTCCTCCTTACATGCCCCTCAACTATATTTTGTGCTTTTGGCAGAGTGTGACACCAAGCAAACCCAAATAGAACTAAAAATGAACCAAAAGTACACATTTTGCTTTGATTCCGACTTACGCTCCAGGTCCAGGCATGTTACCTAGCCTCCTTCTATCTTTATTTCCTTTTCCTTTATTTAAATTATATTACCTTTTTGTTATTATCACATACTTTTTTATGTGCTGTTGTGTATCTGTACAATGTCCTTCAGTACACTGAAACACTTTTTAAATGAAAATGCTATTATAATTATTACATTATGTAACTCCCAAGGTCTCACAGCTTTTATTTGTTTTTTGTTTTTATATATAACGTAAGAATGGGTAGTGACTGATTTATTGTAGGCTGATGTGTCTTACTGCAGGCTGAGGTTGCTGTATAATAAGCACTAAATCCAAAGCACATTCTTATCTGTGACTCTTGTCTGTCGTAGGAAAACACCAATATTGAAGCAGCAATCAGGTGCCTGGTGGAAAACATACTGGCCCATGAGGAGAGTGCTGCCTGTGACTCAGACCCGGATACAGTGACCCTGTCCGGCAACAACAACACCAAAGATCGTGGCAAAGCCAGATGCTCTGCATGTCCCAAATAGTGAGACTGATGGTAATGAGGAGCAGAAGTCAGAGAGAGAGCATGAGAAAAGGGCACAGAGTTACTGGCTTCACCCTCAAAAAAAGCAATTAAGATAAGGCTCTGCAGTAAAGAAAAACTGCTGGTTTATATTCCTATAGCATTTCATCTACAGTATAGTCCCAATAACTGGTGAAGTTTGTGTATAGCCAAAAGACCAAAAAGGCACTGTGAAGAAAAATTACAGAGCCTCTTTACTCAGTTTGTGAGCAGCATAAGATTGTGCTGGCTGGTGGACCAATAGATCAATGATTAACCCATTTATGCATTAACATTTTACCTCATTTGTTAATGTGACCTATAATTGACACACTTGAGTATTTGAGGGGTCAGGGGTTTGCTCATGGACTCTCAACAGTGGCATTTGATGGTGCTGGGATTTGAGCTTCAGACCTTCTGATCAGTAGCTCAGTAATCCAAAGAATTTAACTACTGAGCTACCATTTAGACTACCATTTAAAAAGAAATCACAGTATGAAAATGACATGAATACTTCAAGGGGTTGGGGAAAATATTTGCAATTTTACCCTCAGTGTGTGGGTACATGCAAGTTTTCAAGGCATAGTAATAATAATAATAATAATAATAATAATAATAATAATAATAATAATAATAATAATAATAATAATAATGTCACCCTGAATGGGTGAGTCAATCGCAGGGCTCCATGCAAACACATATTTACAACGTGACACCATGTTTTTGGGAGGTGGGAGGAAACCAGTGAACCCAGAAGAAACCCACAGGGACATGGAGAGAACATGTACAACTCAGCACTGAAAGTAAGCCAAGCTCAGGATCAGACTAATAATAATAATAATAATAATAATAATAATAATAATAATAATAATAATAATAATAATAATGATGATGATGATGATGATGATGATGATGTTATTTTAGGGGGCATGGTGGCTTAGTGGTTAGCACGTTTGCCTCACACATCCAGGGTTGGGGGTTTGAATCTCGTCACTGCCCTTTGTGCATGGAGTTTGCATGTTCTCCCCATGCTTCGGGGGTTTCCTCCAGGTACTCTGGTTTCCTCCCCCAGTCCAAAGACATGCGTTGTATTCTGATTGCCATTTCTAAATTGTCCATAGTTTGTGAATGGGTGTGTATTCGATTGTGCCCTGTGATGGGGTTGGCATCCTGTCCAGGGTGTCCACCGCCTTGTGCCCTGAGGATGGATAATAATATTAATGATAATGTTTTCTTTTTAATGTGCCTTTTCCAATCTCAAGTTTGCTTTACAAAAAATAGAGAAAGAAAGAAAACGAAACACTGCAATGAACAAGCAATGGGACAGTAGTCACAGCATGTATCAGGATAATCCACACTGACACATAGCAACATGAAAACAGCAGAAACAAAACCACAAACCATTAAACGTGGAGACAAATCAGCAAACTACAATGCAAAGTCCAATTAGTGACTGCTAATCCAAAACATAGGAATAGCACTTGACAGTGTGTCGCAGAGTGCTAGCAAGGTGGTACAGCATGCATCACAGTCATGTACTTTTTGTCATTTTTGCTTGTTTTTTGTTCAAAACCCCAACTTTGGTTAATTTTACAGATATTAAATATGACGAAGGCTGCGAAAGGTATCTAATGGTGCTAGGACAGCAGTGGTGCAAACTGGCCTGACGTTAAAGTTCTGCAACAAAATATATACAGTATCTCACAAAAGTGAGTACACCCCTCACATTTTTGTAAATATTTGATTATATCTTTTCATGTGACAACACTGAAGAAATGACACTTTGCTACTATGTAAAGTAGTGAGTGTACAGCTTGTATAACAGTGTAAATTTGCTGTCCCCTCAAAATAACTCAACACACAGCCATTAATGTCTAAACCACTGGCAACAAAAGTGAGTACACCCCTAAGAGAAAATGTCCAAATTGGGCCCAAAGTGTCAATATTTTGTGTGGCCACCATTATTTTCCAGCACTGCCTTAACCCTCTTGGGCTGGACTTCACCAGAGCTTCACAGGTTGCCACTGGAGTCCTCTTCTACTCCTCTATGACGACATCACGGCGCTGGTGGATGTTAGAGACCTTGTGCTCCTCCACCTTCCGTCTGAGGATGCCCCACAGATGCTCAATAGGGTTTAGGTCTGGAGACATGCTTGGCCAGTCCATCCCCTTCACCCTCAGCTTCTTTAGCAAGGCAGTGGTCATCTTTGAGGTGTGTTTGGGGTTGTTATCATGCTGGAATACATGCTGGGATCATGCTCTGCTTCAGTATGTCACAGTACATGTTGGCATTCATGGTTCCCTCAATGAACTGTAGCACCCCAGTGCCGGCAGCACTCATGCAGCCCCAGACTATGACACTCCCACCACCATGCTTGACTGTAGGCAAGACACACTTGTCTTTGTACTCCTCACCTGGTTGCCACCACACACTCTTGACACCATCTGAACCAAATAAGTTTATCGTGGTCTCATCAGACCACAGGAAATGGATCCAGTAATCCATGTCCTTAGTCTGCTTGTCTTCAGCAAACTGTTTGCGGGCTTTCTTGTGCATCATCATCCTTCTGGGACGACAGCCATGCAGACCAATTTGATACAGAGCAACAATTCTTTTTTTCAGATCCTCAGAGAGTTCTTTGCCATGAGGTGCCATGTTGAACTTCCAGTGACCAGTATGAGGGAGTGTGAGAGCGATGACACCAAATTTAACACACCTGCTCCCCATTCACACCTGAAACCTTGTAACACTAACAAGTCACATGACCCCGGGGAGGGAAAATGGCTAATTGGGCCCAATTTGGGCATTTTCACTTAGGGGTGTACTCACTTTTGTTGCCAGCGGTTTAGACATTAATGGCTGTGTGTTGAGTTATTTTGAGGGGACAGCAAATTTACACTGTTACATAATCTGTACACTCACTACTTTACATTGTAGCAAAGTGTCATTTCTTCAGTAATGTCACATGAAAAGATATAATCAAATATTTACAAAAATGTACTCACTTTTGTGAGATACTGTATATATTTTGAAAAGTTTTTTGAATGCAAAATGTTTAAATGTAGAAACAAACCAGGACACAGTATTATTTGCTTTGTAGGATTAGGAATCTACTGTGCTGAACATAAGATGCACACAAGAAGGATCACATGAATAAGCTTGGGTAGGGTAGTACAGAGCAGATGATTTGTTTGCACTACAGTGAACAATGTTTCAAATCGGTTTTTAAATGACTACCAGAACTACAGCATGGATGTAATGAAAAACTGAGCTAAATGGGGACGTGAGCATACTGCCCCATGATTCCACAATGACCAAACCAATGGATCATGAGTTTATATCTGTTAAGTAGGAATTAGCATTTATTTAAATAACATTGTGTGTATTTTGTTTTCTTCATTCACTGCTGATATGCTGTATTTATTGACTTTATTTATTGTGCCACATTCATGACCATGGAAATGTACCGAACCATTTGGAAGATGCATAATGGAGATGAATAAAGGAATTTGAAACCACATCTTGTAAATGAACTGGTGATGCAGTAGTACTGTGTGTGTGTTGTATAAATCTGTGTGCTCTGTGTGTGTGTGGGGGGGGGGGGGGGGATGGATGGATGGATGTATTAAGCTTTAGAGTTTCAGAGTGCATCGTGAAAATTTCACTTTAAGATGCCCACCCCGGATAGACAGACCCCCTCCTTTCTCCCTTCTCCTCCTCCTCCTCCTCCTCCTCTTTCTCGGGTCACCTGATTCTGCCATTTTGCGCTGAGCATCCGGCTCTGAATTGGAGGCAAACGCTGGATTTGTTCATCTGTGCTACATCATGATGTTGAGCAGCTGAATTTGCATGCGTGAGGACCTTGGTGTGGAACTGGGATAACGGATGGTTGTGTGCTCATTGCAGTGTCCTCATGAAGCAGGCTGAAGGAATCTGACAATGAGACTGAGTAGCTAGCCTGATCTTGAACCTGAACCTGATCCTGATCCTGTTTTTGCTCTGCGGCTTAGTGTTAGACCGGGCGTCTTTCTGCTGCACGCGTCACCTCGTCAACTCACCTGCGAGGAGAAAACCAAATCGTAAATCGTAACGGTTCGTCGTATCGGAGCAGCAGTTACATGGTTAACCGGCGGCGCGGGAGGGTAGCAGTCACCATAGTGATGTCCTATTGCGGGTAGTAACGCAAGGGTCTGCTTCAATTAAACGCATTCGATCGCTCATCACTTACGGGGGGGATCGCGCGCTCGTTCTTCGTCCTTGATCGGCACGTCGTTCATCTGAATGTCAGCATCCTGCCGATCTCTCTGCACATCTCCAGTGCGCTCTCCACCCCTGCAGTGAATACGTCCATTGATTGAAAGGCAATCTCTCTCTCTCTCTCTCTCTCTCTCTCTCTCTCTCTCTCTCTCTCTCTCTTTCACACACACACACACACACACACATAGAGAAGAGCCGATCATGTCGGGACAATCTCTCACGGACAGGATCGCCGCGGCGCAGCACAGCATGAGCGGTTCGGCCATCAGCAAAGCAGTGTGCAAGGCCACGACGCACGAAGTCAGCGCGCCCAAGAAGAAGCACCTTGACTGTAGGTTAAGTCCATACATCGCCCTTCACAATATTTCTTTCGCTTCATAGCGATCTGGCCTTCATATGTCGATTGTGCATCTCTCTCTCTCTCTCTCTCTCTCTCTCTCCCTCCTTAATACTCTCTATCAGATATAACCTACTGATTCCGGTTCAAACGATTCTACCTGATTATTACTGGGCACCAATTAGCATATCCAATTATACTCAAGGTCAGGGTAGCAAAGCCCATAAAGCTTAATAGTTACACACTTCACACACACACACACACACACACACGCAAACAGGAGCGAGGCCTCACTGCAACACTAAATGCTGCTGAGGAATGTCACCGTGTCGGTTATGTTGCATTTTAATAAGCCTCTGATTCGGACTGATTTAATGTCTAGAATATGTATAAATAATACGCCAGAAGAAAAAGAATGTAGAATAAAACCCACGGTGTGTTAATAAGTTCCGAATCGCACACACCTCAAACCTGCATGATTAGAATTAAATAACAACAGCACAGGCCTGCACTATCAAGGGCATATGGATGATTGAAAATATATGATGTTAAAGCATGCACAAAAGAACTGACTTGCACACAAAGACATCAGCATTTGTTTGTATGCTGAATTTCTTCATTCTCAGTGCTACTGATGAGCAGATGATTGTCAGTGCATGCAGGTTTGGACCGTTTCTACTGTATATAGGGTACATTATACTGTATACCTATTAATGTTGAATCCATTACCCGGAATGTTTCAAATATCTGTCACAAATATAATGAACTGTCTCTTTACATAGTCAACATATTACTCATTTTAAGGAGCCACAGTGAAAATTTTTGCTCTGATGCAGTTTTAAAGGACACCGCCTCCCTGAAATACCGGAATATTTGAAATAGATTTATATTGAAATATGATTATGGTGCTAATGTGTTGTTTGATGCTGTATTTTCGTTATTCCTGTTAGAAGACGTCACAGGAGGACATTGCTAGCTCAACTATCTCAAACATAAGGGATAACAATCAGGTTTCGCTTTTAGAAATGCTCCTTAAAAAAACCCCCAAAAGATTACCATTTTCTCACTCATCATTTTCCAGTGATGCTCAATGTCATATTGATGAGTAATCCTATGTAGAAGTAGTGGAGACAGCAAACATTGGACTCAAAGTTCCAGAATGCAATGCAGCCATGATTTATGGTAGAGATTCTGCTAGTTAGCGATCTGCTTTGTTTTGACAGTGGTATTAGCATGAAAAATGAAGCTGATTTGTTTTAGCAGAGTACTAGAAAGACTGAAGGACTAAAGCGCTACTCCATTGGTCTCTTTAAGTAGGGATGAGTTCCCACTGCCACCGCTATCAGCAGTAGTCAAACTGCCTTGTGGATAGTGTAGGAACCCATTAACCAAAGTGAAAATAGACCAACATGGAGATGAAAGAGGTTTAAAAAAAAAAAAAAAAAAAAAAAGGCAACTCATTATGAAATAAATCTTGGATGCCATTAGAGATCACGTGTTAATTCTAAAGATTAATATGCGAAACGTTCAGGGTGGCTTTTTCCTTTAGGCTTGGGCAGCTAGTAAATCCTGGACATGCAAGGATGTTTTAGGGACTATTCATTTTCCTAGGAAAACTAGGAGTTATTTTGTGATCTTCCATGAAGCTTTTGCTTTTGGAACATAGGCCAGTAGATCCAGTGAAAAGCTGCAATCGGAGCTTTCAGTCTCAAGCTTGGTTACATAATGCACCTGTGCTCTAGGCTTGTGTAGTAGATCTGGGGTTATAAGGTCCTGCTTTATACACTGTGGAAATAAGATTATGTTTTTGAGTAAGATCATTAAACCTCTGCTTGCTTCAGGGTCCTAGAATATTGTACCATTTTTCCTTCTCCAATTACTCTGGCCTCCGAAACGTCCACACTCAGTGGCTGGTCCATGAATAAATAAACCTTAGGCTTATTTGAATATTACAAGAAGCACCTTGTAAGATATTTCAGACCAGTACCTAGCCAGAGTAAATTAAATCCAAAAAAATTAAATTTCCACTGTTTGCTGACGACATGCTTAGAAGGGTCCGCTGTGGAGTCCACCAGCCAAGGCGAGTTTTCCTTTAATTCACAAATAACCTCTGAGCATAGTTGATTAAGGGAGCAGGTAATCAATTAAACTCTCAGTTAACAAGTTTAGGAAAGAGGTAAGCCTTAGGGGCATTAGGAAAGAAGTTTGCACTGGCATTCTCGGAAATACACCAGGATATGTGTGTGTGTGTCTGTGTGTGTTTTCGAAAAGTATTCCTGAGTTATTGGTATGTGGCAAGTTTCATTTGTGTCTTTGTTTCTGTGCAATGCCCAGATCTGATGCATTGCACCAATGAGCTGAGTGTGAGTATACCTCATCTGGCTGACACTCTGATTGAGAGGACATCCAGTCAAAGCTGGGTTGTGGTGTTCAAAACCCTTATCACCACACATCATCTCATGATGTATGGCAATGAGGTAAGAGGCATGGCATTTTATCATTGTAATTGTATGTTGTTGTTGTTTTTTTAACCCTCTATGGACCTACAATCACATTATGAAAAAAATAAATTTGGTGATTTTAGTTCTACTACATCCACAAAATAGATCTGTAAATCCGTTTGTAACATACAATATTTGACTTTTGACCTAGGAGAATGAAACTTATACATGACAATGGGCCATAACAGGTAACAGTTTTCATCAAACAGGGTGTTTTCAAAGGCCTATTTCTTATATAAAAATGTCTTTTAAAAAACACTCAATGAAATTTGTTCTATGTTTAATTTTTACTCCTAAATTGAGAAAACATATTCTTGATAGTAAGTTATGTTTATCATTAGTAAAAGAAAAAGTTGCCACTGAAAAGAACACGAGATTTAGGCAAAATTTCCACGCTCTAGATTAAAACTCTAAATTCTCTAGATTAAAACTGTCCACTGTAGCAATATTTAAAATCCATTATCTATAACATCCTTTCATAAAACTGACTTCTACCTAAAAATACATTTAAAAAATGTCTAGCTCAGTCATGTTCAATGTAACCGAGATTATGCTAGCATGCACATCATACCGTATGTATTCCCCAATGAGCCATTGTTATTCACGCATTTTTTAATCCATTTGAAAGCCAAACTCTTTAATTATTCCACATGTAGTGCATTTGTTTAATCTTACACATCATACCCAAAAATATTACCAAAATTTTTTATTTTACAAATGATCTTAATGGTATATAAGTACTTAAAAAATGCTTGCCATGTGTTCTTTGACCAAAGATAATAGTTCTTTTACAGGTTGCCTTGGTAACCCAAGAGTTTAATTACATGGCAGGAAAAAAATGTGGATTGCATAAAGGAGTCCATTTATAGGTCCATACAGGGTTAACTAATGTGCTGTAACATTTTCAAGGTTCAGTTTATTTGAATGTGTGAACATGTTGGAAAAGATTTAAATGATGATATGAGTGTTTTTTCAACAACATTAAATCTGACTACAGTCAAATTTGTCCTAACGTATTAACAAACCTTCAGAGAGCTCCACTTACGAGTGTTATTTCGTTCCTTCAAATAGAGGTTCATCCAATACCTCGCATCCAGAAGCACACTCTTTAACTTGAATAATTTCATAGATAAAGGGGCATTACAAGGTGAGTATGCATTTTAAAACAAGACCACACTCCAGATGTGTCTCTCCAGGCAGTGGTTATTGGACAAAACACTTACGTTTATAATTTATTTCCTATAGGTTATGACATGTCCACCTACATTAGACGATACAGCAGATATCTTAATGAACGGGCAATGTCCTACAGGCTGGTAGCAGTTGACTTCACCAAGATGAAGAGGGGGTGAGTAGGGATTGATTTTTTTTTTTCGAAACCCAATAACTCAGAGGAGTCTTCTATAGACATACTTTCATTTATAGCTTTGTGCAAGCTCCTGTAAGCCTTCACTGTTTTGTAGGATTGATGGGGTGATGCGCACCATGAGCACAGAGAAGCTGATGAAGACCCTCCCAATCATTCAAAATCAACTGGATGCCCTTCTGGACTTTGAGGTAAACTTGCTTGAGAGGTCTGACAGTTGATTAAGATTAATTCTAGAAAAATACAGTTATAGTTTCTACCATAGCCAAAACAAATGATGTAAAGTCCTAAAGGCAGAACTGCAGGTATAACGTTTTAGTGTTACTTAGCATGTCAGTGTAAAGAACGACAAAGTAATGGTTGGACCTAGCACTAATATGTTCTTCAATTCTTATAATATATTGTTATCCTTTCATTGTGTGTATCTCATCTTATTCAATTTTTTTTTTCTGAATGTCTACTACCCCAATTCCAAAAAAGTTGGGACTCTGTGTAAGGTGTAAATAAAAACAGAATGCAATGATTTGCAAATCTCATAAACCCATATGTTATTCACAATAAAACATAGAAACATATCAAATGTTTAAACTGAAGAAATGTACCATTTTAAGGAAAAAAAGCTAATTTTGAATTTCATGGCTGCAGCACATCTCAAAAATGTTGGAACTGGGGCAACAAACGGCTGGAAAAGTAAGTGTTACTAAAAAGAAACAGCTGGAGGTTAATTGGCAACAGGTCAGTAACATGATTGGGTATAAAAATAGTATCTTAGGGAGCCAGAATCTCTCAGAAGTGAAGATGGGTTGGAATCTGGATGGAAGCATATGTTGCTCTAAAACCTGTGTATACCTTTCAGCATTGATGGTGCCTTTCCAGATGTACAAGCTGCCCATTCCATAGGCACTAATGCACCCCTATACCATCAGAGATGCAGGCTTTTGAACTGAGTGCTGATAAAAAGCCGGATGGTCCCTCTCCTCTTTAGTCCTCTTTAGTTTAGAGGACGCGACCTCCATGGTTTCCAAAAAAAAATTCAAATTTTGATTCGTCTGACCACAGAACAGTTTTCCACTTTGCCTCAGTCCATTTTAAATGAGCTTTGGCACAGAGAAGAAGGCAGCATTTCTGGATCATGTTCATGTATAGCTTATTCTTTGCATGGTAGAGCTTTAAGCAGCATCTGTGGATGGCACTGTGAAATGTGTTCACAGAAAATGAGTTCTGGATGTTTTTCTGAGCCCATGCAGTGATTTCCATTACAGAATCATGCCTGATTTTAATGCAGTGCCGCCTGAGGGCCCGAAGATCACGGGCAAGCAATATTGATTTTCACCCTTGTCCTTTACACACAGAGATTTCTCCAGATTCTCGGATTCTTTTGATGATATTATGTACTGTAGATGATATGATTTATGTTGAGAAACATTATTCGGAAATTGTTCCACAAATTGCAGATGCAGTTTTTTGCAGATTGGTAAACCTCTGCCCACCTTTCCTTCTGAAAGACTCTGTCTCTCTACGATACTCTTTTCATACCCAATCATGTTACTGACCTGTTGCCAATTAACCTCCAGCTGTTTCTTTTTACTAACACTTACTTACCAGCCATTTGTTGCCCCCATTCCAACTTTTTTGAGACGTGTTGCAGCAATCAAATTCAAAATTACGTATTTATTTTCTTAAAATGGTACACTTCCTCAGTTTAAACATTTGATATATTTTCTATCTTCTATTGTGAATAACATATGGGTTTATCCATCCATCCATCCATCTTCTACCGCTTACTCCTTCTTCAGGGTTGCGGGGCATATGGGTTTATGAGATTTGCAAATCATTGCATTCTGTTTTTATTTACATTTTACACAGTGCCACAACTTTTTTGGAATTGGGGTTGTATTAATTCTTCCTTAGTTCTCAGTTAACCTTGACACAATGCGCCGAGGTTGCTTACTCTTTTTCCGAGGAAAGTAGCTAATATACACTCAAAAAGGTTGCTAGAGGAAGATTTTCTGAAGACTGAATAGGAAGACTGAACAAGGAAGATTTTCTGAAGACTGAAAAGTATATAGTTTTGTGAGAATATAAAATAATAGATTAAAGTTGATTTCTTAAAAAATAAGTTAGAACTCACTGGTCATGGCACTACAAGCTATTTACAAATTTACTAAATACTAGATTGCTGACAAAATGAAGGATGGTAGTGAGAAGTTGGAAAATAGGCACAAAGGAAACTTGCTCTTATTACTTGTAAATATGGTCAAGAAGAGAGTTTAAAATGAAACTGAAATCAGCTTCTGTTGTAGCTTTATAGTTGTAGCTGTTTACATTCTGCCTACGTTGTATGCACTACTGACCAATTGCTCCAATTGCTGTAGAGTTGGTGTTTCTGTTTCATATAATGACTTTTTTGAACTGCCTTGCCTCAAGAAGAGGAAATTCCATCATATTTAAAAACTCTCAAGAACCACTTATAATTACATATACACGATATGGCCAAAAGTATGTGGATACCTGACCATCACACCCATATGTAGCCCTTTTGCAAACTATTGCCACAAAATATGAAGTGCACAATTGTATAGAATGTCTTTGTATGTTGTAGCATTAAGATTTGACTTCACTGGAACAATGGGGCCCAAACCTGTTCCAACATGACAATACCTCTGTGCACAAAGCGAGCTCAATGAAGACATGGCTTACCAGGGTTGTTATGGAAGAATTCGAGTAGCCTGCACAGAGCCCTGACATCAACCCCACCGGATATCTTTGGGATGAACTGCAATGCCAACTGCAAACCAGAACTCCGACATCAGTGCCTGATCTCACTAATGCTCTTGTGGCCAAATGAGTACAAATCCCCACATCATAATCTAGTGGAAAGCCTTTCTAGAAGAGTGGAGGTTATTATAACAGCAAAATCTCAAGACAAAAGGAGAGGACGGTGTACATATAATACTGGACATATACCAAACATGACATTTTTGTTACTTTGTATCACAATGAAGAAACTCTGTGAAACCTAACCTAAACCTAACTAAATGCCTTTTTGCATGAATTGTATTTCTTTGTCTTCCTTATTTTATCCTAAGGACATTCACAATCCTAACAATTGCACTTAACTGCATTACTGTGATTTTCCCTGTAGGCCAGCTCTAATGTACTGACCAATGGTGTGATCAATGGTGCCTTCATGCTGCTCTTCAAGGACTCTATTCGCATCTTTGCTGCTTACAACGAGGGTGTTATTAACCTTCTAGGTAATATAGTATATACTTTATAGTATATATTTGTAGTTTTTGTCATTTCTGGTGTCAGTTATGTTGCTGTTTCTTTATGGAATGTCATCAGTGATGGGGTGGTGTGATGCCACCCAATGTGAAGCAAAGTTACTGTTACCGCCACAAAGTTGATTATTTTTCTACCAAATAAAATTGAAGTGTTTTATTCCTCTTATACCACAGCATTTTCCCAATGGTTGCATTATTTTATTCATTAAAGATTAACATACCTTATATCAGTTTATAGTTACATTTAATGTTGTGGAACCCCTGCAAAATCGTTATTACTTACAGTATAGTAGCTATAAACAGTCATTCCCTCATCACCGTCTATTTTTCCTCTTTTGATGTTAATAAGAAAAAAAACAGCAGCTTGTGATGTTACCTAGAAACCAGAAAGAGCAGTGTTGCATGTCCTGAAGACTCCTGTTGGGGAAAACTTACTGATACTGGAGACCCCTTTCTTAAATATTAAATAAACATTTTTTTATTTTTTTTTACAGAAAACATTGTTTGTTGTTAGCAAAGAAACGTTATTAACCTGATTATTATTAGATTTTGACTATGTGGGACATCCGCCATACAGTTCCCTGTGAATGAGCTGTTACTATAGAAATGATAACGTATTAATCAAAATCTTCTGACCAATCCGATTCACGAATTCAACAATGCTGTGGTGTAAGACATTTTAGTGAATGCAGCTGAGATTATTGGAAGATTGTGTCATGCTAAATACCTTGTTTCGTTTCCAAAGAGAAATATTTTGATATGAAGAAGCACCAGTGTAAAGAAGCCCTGGAAATATACAAGAAGTTTCTTATCAGGATGACCAAGCTCTCAGAGTTTCTCAAAGTGGCAGAGGTAAAATGTTTCTGAATACACTCAATGCATGGGTTCGGTCAGGCTCTTCCACACAGGCCCCTATTTTTTTCTTACTGCCCCTCTTGGCTTTCGGTTCAACTTTTACCAGAGGTTCCCCTTCATTCTGCCTGTTCTGCTGCCTGCACTGCATGCGTTAGCGAAATGTCTCTCAGTCTATCTCAGCAACAATAAGAACAATGATGTGTTATTCAAATGAACACCAACTATTTCAGTCATTTGACTTAAGTTTGCAGAAAAAAAAAAAAGTTTTTCAGGGCACAGTTGTCAACATGGAAGATCTCTGATTGTGAGAATCAAATATGAGTGAGGACTTTGTAGTGTTTCGTATCTAAAACGGTGATGGATAAAGGTGCAGTAATCGTGTCCTCTGCCTTTAGAAAACGAGTATGCATTAAAGCAAATAATATTTTTGACAACTGTGCCACATGGCTGGAATTTAGCCATTCCTTTTATTTATTATTTATTTATAAAGCATAATGTCTTGCTGTGTATGGAGGTATTTTTTGGAAGAAAAAAAATCCTGCACATCCTGCTTGATTTCTAGATTATGTTTTATTATTTTGTCTTTTTTTGGTTAAGTAATATGTCTCTTCAGGAACTGGGTGCAGTGCTATCCAAAAACAGACTAAAGTTGACTTTAAGAGCGCATTTCTTTATTTGTATAACAATGTGTGTATGCCATTTTTTCTTGTCCTTTTTTTTTTCAAAGTCAACATTAGTTGTGTGTTTCTTTTGGATGTTTCTCACCTAGTCATGAATATTTCATCTCCGTTCACATGACCAAAAGTGACATTTCATTGTTTTGTCACCCATGACGCCAACATCCAAATCCTTGTTGTCTATCTCTTTGTACATGCATTTGTCCATATTTTCTTTAACACCCACACAAACGCCGCATGGAGTAATGGCTCTTTTTCTTTATTCTTCCTCCCTCCTTCACATACCTCTTTTCTGGTTTTTCTTTTGTTTGACCTCTTTTGTTCCACATTGTTTTTTGTTTTTTTTTATATTTTTGTTCTCCTCCCTCTTTTCCTTTTTTTGTGTCACAGCAAGTTGGAATTGATCAGGTTGACATCCCAGATCTCTCACAGGTTAGTGGCACATTTCATCTCAATTTCTGCCATGTGGCTTCACCCGAAATTCTCATCACCACCTCACCCCATAGACCTCCATCCCCAGCCTCCCCCATTTCCTCTATGTTTACCCCTCATCTACCAGACTTTTAGGATAGGGGCCTCCAGAAACTTACTCCATACCCGCGCTCTCCCTGGGAATCTGATGTGCTGTTTTGCGTTTTCTGTTTTCATCAGAGGTAAATGGGTTCTAAAGCTGGTCACCTTTTGGCCTCAGAGAAGCTCTCATTTATGAAGCCTTATGCCTTGAATATTGCCATGTGTATTAGCACAGCATTTTTATTAGGAATGAAAGGCCGTTCAAGGCTATTGAGGTTTGCGGTGTCGTCACGTTAAGGTTAAGTGCTTGCTCTTCAAGCCACCATTTCTTACTGGTAAAATCCATGAGAAATTTAAAGCGCTTCTATTTCCAGTGCAGACTGATATATAGCTGAATGGTGTTTGTGCCTAAGGGATTGTGGGTATAGTGTTTAGTTTTTACACTGCAGGCACTCACCATTGCCATATATCTCTGCACTGGTAGGGTATTTTTTGCTTTAATATATTTTGGGAAGTGTTGTGAATGTGCACAATAAATAGAATGCCTTAAAACTGGAGCAGGGGACAAAACTTTGCCTGGCACCATCTGAAGTTTATAGTCAGCAACCATGCCAAATGTAAGCCTTCAATTTATGCTGGTCTTTGCATTTCATGCCAATTACACTCCATGCCGACTGACAGAGGGGTGCTGGGCACACATCTCCCCCTTCAGTTTGCCACCATTTGGCTTTTTCTTTTTTGTTGTTGACATTTTCATTTACATCAGACAGGGACTCCTGAAGGTGTTGGGCTGGCATACTACACAGTGGTACCTAACCATATCGAAAACATTTTAATTGGAAGGAGTGCCTTGTTTACTTCAGCTGAAGCAGTATTCAGAAGGCCTGCGTAATGTAACATCCTTATGAATACTCTAAAATAGTTCATCACAAACATTACGAAAAAAATTATCAAAATAACCCACAGGTTGAATCGTGTTGTGAGAGATAGTATGGCCTTTTGTACACTCCTACAGCCATGTTACCGTTTCCTTAACTTCTTGCTATCTTTTTTTTGTTTGTTTGGGGTTTTTTTTTAAACAGTCTATTGTTTTGTCGCGTATGTTTCAGATTTCTCAGTGGGCTTTTCCTTGTTTTGTCTCCTCTTAGAGGGTCTGAGAAATCTGTTCTTTTGTTATTCATGTAAATCCTCCCTTGAACTGGCATGCAGAGTGGACACGTCAAGTCCTTGAAAGGCAAATGTTGTGTAAGAACAAAGCCGTTCTCTTGAAAAGCGAATGTTCCTCATCAGCCAGTACAGCGCATTGATTATAGCCTATAGGGGAAGAAAAATGCATTTCAGTCAGCGAATACACAAACTCATGTTCTCATCCAGCATTTGCCTTTCTCTGTATAACCTGCTTTGGCTTCCAAATGTTTTCCTTTCATTTTCTTGACGATAAAAGGGCATGTGTTTGCTGAACTATTCCAAAAGACACACAAATGATGTACAAAAATGTCCAATTTGCTGCAATGCAATAATGAAATTGAACTCCAAGTGGAATCCAAAGTTGAATAGGTTTGGCTTTATATATCTGTGCTTTATGAAGTTCTCTGCATGGTCAGAAAAAAAGGTCCCACTTTTTTTTGTGCTTGTAGAGAAGTCTAGTAATTTATGTCTCCCCCTTTGAGAAGTCCTTGATCTCAGTTTGCTTCACAAGCCGTGTATGAAGTGTCAGAACACTTGCATGGGAAATAACACATTTTTTGCATGTACAAGCATCTTCTATTTGAATCTTTTTTGCTTTGTCTCCCTTTTATTTTAGAGACTCATGAACACTATTAGGTTACGTCAGTAATGCAGACCTTCCCTTTGTGACTCTGTATATGTCTGTTTGTCTGTCCGAATGTATGTATGTGTCTGTGTGTATGAGTGATCGAGTGAGAGTAAGTCTTTCAGCTCTAGTAGTGTATGTATGTATGTATGTAGTAGTGTCCATGTGTTTATGAAATTTCATGTTGGTTTATGTGTGAGAGGCTGTGAGAGTGTATGTCTGTGTGTGTCCGTGTGCTTTTGTATTGTACTCAGTGTCCAAACATGTGTCTGAAATATCTCTTTTCCCCAACCTGCATCGCTTCCAGGCCCCAAGTAGTCTCTTACAAGCTCTTGAACAGCACTTGGCCTCTCTGGAAGGCAAGAAAATCAAAGAGCTCTCCTCCATCAACAGGTATCTTATGCATATCAGAGTAAAAGCTTCACCCAATTAAACTGATCTTCATAGTTATACCTAGTGGTGCTCAAAAAAGCAATTATGTGGCACAGTAAGACATTATTAGTTATTAAAAAGCATTTGCTTATAAAAAAGGCCTGTACCAGACAGCACATATTCATGATCCCAGTATGAAAAGAGTCATGCAGACTGTACATTGTATAGGTTATTAAACAATTAGTGAGAAAGATTTACACCAAGTCTCCTCCTGAAAAAGCCTCTTGAGCTTTCTTTTCTATTTTGTACAGCTGTGATTGTAATAGAAATATAACAGAAGCACACCAATACAATGTAATGCCAAGACAATATATAGATCACAGTAGCAAGCAGTTTATTATATTTTACACATACTGTACAGTACTGTGGTTTACATGGATCAGTACAGTCATCTGACCAGCTTTATTAGGAACACATGTACACCTGGACATTTGTGCAATTAACTAATCAGCCAATCACATGGCAGCAGTGCAATGGATAAAATTATGCAGATACAGGTCAGGAGCTTCAGTTAATGTTCATATCAGGCATCAGAATGAGAAAAATTCTCAATGTTCTCAGTGACAGTGACTGTGCCAGACAAGCCGGTTTGAGTATTTGATTATTTCAGAAACTGCTGATCTCCTGGGATTTTCACGCACAGCAAGTCTCTAGAGTTTACACAGAATGGTGCAGGGGGAAAACAACGATAAAACACTCATTGAGTGGGTGGAAACACCTTGTTGGATTTATTCGAATTGACAGGAAAGCTATGGTAACTCAAATAATTACTCTTTACAACCATGGTGAGCAGAAAAGCATCTCAAAATGCACAACACATTGAACCTTGGGATACAACAGAAGAAGACTATTTTGGGTTCCAAGAACAGGAATCTGAGGCTACAGTGGGCACAGACTCACCAACTGAAAAACTTCACCTTTTCCCAGTTAACAATCCAGTTTCTGAAATTTTCAAACCAGCCATTCTAACACCACCAACAGCCATGCCACGGTCAGACCAAGTCACTGAGATCACATTTTTCCCCATTCTGATGTTTGATGTGAACATTTTTAGATTTACCTATGTGTTTTCATACTGTTTATTACTGTTTATTACCTTTCCTGTTTGCAGGGATGAGAAACAGCAGGCTCAGGAGGCTGAGGGCAACAGATTACAGCCTACAAAAGTGAGACAACTCAGGGTTCTTATGTCTCACTGTTTAGTTTTTGAAAGTAAAGGCAATAGTTAATGTTACAAAATGTGATACCTGATACTTCTCTGATGGTGAAGTCCAGGTATCACAACAAATTTTGTATTTTCTCATATCAGAATGAAACGTGAAGTATACATTAGCATAAAATCTATTTTTCAACAAGTAGATTTAATTCAGAATTTTCTTTCAATTTAGTAATAAACATAATTATGCTAGGATAATTATGAAAAACTTATATACAGCTATATACATGTCTGACAAATACAAAATATTCAGAAAAAATCATGATGTCATCTATGAACTAAGCTTTCCAATAATAAATGATTCGTTAAGAACAGATTCAATAATACCTAAGAAATACAGTACAACAAAATATATGTTATGTTCAACCAACAGGAGTTAGGATACAAGTTTAAAAATAAAGTATTGGTACCAATAATTGTTGCTAAAATTTTTTTACAGAGATATAAAAGTTATAAACGAATCCAAAAACCTATTTCTTGGAAGCGACTGGCCTTAATATGATTGTGAAATATTTACAGAGGAAATGAAATAAAAAAGAGAGTACCTTTGTTGATATGTTTCTCATTTAACCTCACCACAGGGAGTACAGCTCAAAGATATTGGCATGCAGACCCCAACAGTGTCCCCCAGCGGGCAGTCCGTGGGCAGTGCCAACAGCAGCTGCACCAGTAGTGGTGCTACTGAGCTCCTCTCCAGTCCACCAGATCTACCCATCACAAACGGGTACTGAGAACAGTACTTATACTGTTCACTTTATGACTTATGGGATAGTTAGAGATTATTGCTACTGTTTGATATCCATTTCATAGTCCTTTGAATATGTGTATTAACCTTTAAGGTGTAAAATAGTGTATTTCTGTGTCTCTTGAACCAACAGTGTGCACAGTTTCACCAATGATCATTTCGACCTCCAACACAACCTTACCGCCCCTGTTCCAACTAGCACCCTGCCTGCCAATAACAATGGCTGGGGAGGTCAGATTTACACCATTAACATGATAAAACACACCAACATAAACACATCAGTTTTCATCTTTATATGTTTTTCCATATGACTTAATATTTCTCCTTTTATGTTTGACTTGCTCTGCATGATTGGACCTTCTCTGGGTGAGTCAAAGATTTGTGAATGAGTGTGCTAGTCTGTAAGGTCAGTGAGGACATACGTTCCATTTCTCTATCCTTCTGTTTCCTGCTATAGGTTGTGTGCTCTTTAGGACCCCTACTCAAGCCCACTTCACAGGTCCACGGCCAAGGCACACAATTCCATAACGGAGGAAAGTTACTGACTAACGACTTGGACTCCTCTTTGGCCAACCTAGTGGGCAGTAGGTCTTTTATTCATGTGGCTTTTTTTATATTTACTATTGTTTTTTATTTCCTGTCTAATCAAGCTTGTTGTGTTTCTCATAGATTTGCACTTTGGAGCACCCTTGGCCAAAAAGTAAGGTTTTCTCAGTATACTCAGTTTATTAGGTACGCCTAAGATTTGTCCATTTTATCAGATACAGCTACCCTATAGGTCACTCTGAGTACACACTAACAGGCCAAAAGTTTGCGGGCACCTGATCATCACACCCATATGTGTACCTTCCCCAAACTGTTGCCCTAAAGTTGGAAGGAAACAATTGTATAGAATGTCTTTGTATGCTGTAGCATGAATTCTCTTCACTGGAAATATGGAGCCCAAACCTATTCCAGAAGAAGACATGTTTGCCAAGGTTGGTGTGAAAGAACTCAAGTGGCCTACTCAGAGCCCTGATCTCAACCCCACTGACCACCTTTGGAATGAAGTGGAACACCAATTTTGCACCAGGCCTCCTCGCCTGGCATCAGTGCCTAACCTCACTAATGCTCTTGTAGCTGAATGAGCACAAATCCACAGCCACATATTGTTGGTGAACAAGCATATATGAGTGTGACTGGTCAGGTGTCCACAAAATTTTGGCCATATAGTTTATATAATTACTGACTGTAGCCTATTTATTGATGTGCACAAATTGTTAATCCCCCTCTACCCTGTCAATAAAAGGAAATGTGCAGACACAGGACCAGCACTGACCAGATATTTTATATTAAGTGATGGATGAGTAGATTGAGAACATTGTGGGGAACTTTTTTCATTCACTGTAAAAATCAAAAACAAACAAACAAAAAACAATACTCTTGACTATAGGTCACAACCGAGCACCTCATAAATTCCGGTCTAAATAAATAAAATTAAACTTGTTTGCTGTATAAGTACGGAATAAAACATATAATATATAAAATATAAAATATATATATAGTAAAATATAATTAGTAATTTATTAATGAATGATACATTGTACTCTTTATCTGTTTATAGTTATATATGTATATATGTTGTGAAACAGCCATGAGACAGGTTATCACTTATGTTATAGCAACTAACAACTGCAGCATATCAAAGTACTAAAGACTTTCTTATGTCAAAAAACTAATGTTTCACAATCATGAGAATGCTTTACACATCCAAAGCATTAGTTTCTCTACAATATTTTCATCACAAAAATTAATAGCACTCACAGTTCTAAGACAGTGGTAAATTCTAAGTAAATCAGCCCTAATCTAACAGACATTTATCTGCATATTTATTCATGCTGTTGGCGAGTTCTCTGATGTTTGAGGACTGTTTTTCGTCGCTGAAGTTGTTCCATGTTTTCTCATTAGGCCAGAGATGCAGTGGACCCACCTGGAGAAGAAAACCACAGGAGGATCTCACTGGCAGTCTAAAGCCATGAGTGGCACCGCACCGTGGGGACACACACACCTGGCCCCGGCCCCAATTCCTATGCCACAGATGGTAGGAACATTTACTCTTTAAACCTCAACCACACATTTTTCTGGGAATATAGACAGTGTTACATAAACACAACTTCAAACACAAGCTGCCTTAATGGCTAACTGTACCATTTCTTTTCCTCTTCCATCTGTTCACTGCAGAATGGAATGATTTATACTGGCTATGTAAGTCTCTCCATTATTTCTTTGCAATAAATCACATTGCAGTCATTCGTTTTTCATAATGTATACTGATTCATTTATTTTTCAGGCACCAGCTCCGGTAGCATTTCCAATGACAACCCCCCAAGTGCCTGTATATGGGATGGTACGATTTAAAAAGACATCTCACCAAATGTTTACATTAAGAAAATCATGCAAAAGGACAGTGTGGTCAAATTGAGATATTTACACACTTTTTTTTAACTTTAGCTAAAATATAGACTATCAAACATGTTTGATGTTACACATAGTGTAACAAGACAAAGATGTTTATTGTCTGAAATGTGTCTTTTTGGTGTTGTGTATTGTGCTCAAGCTACAGTGCAATCGTACTGGTTTTAGCAAGTAAGGGAAACTCATAGCGTCCTGTACAGCATCATGCAGACTGCATGCCTGTATCATAGCACACTCACGGACATTAAAAGACATTTGTTTGCCTCAGTAACGTCATACATTATGGTAGGAATAGAACAGAACAGGGTGTGCTGTTATAGGCAAATAATCAATGACAGGGTGGTGTGATATGTATAACATTGGAGACAGCTATACAAGCCTGTGTGTAAGTTCTTACTATAGAAACTATAAAGTATGAGAATGAACACATTAATAGGAATCGGTGATTTATGTTTGCCTTGAAGCTTTGAAACTATGGGATGGAATAAAGTGAGTCAGCTTCAAGATAGCTGCTACTATTGGGTTTATCTACAGTATGTTGTGTTGTTGTTTTTTTTCCAGTTTTAAACAGATAACAAGAAGTCTGATTGAGATTTGAGTGTTTGATGAGAGATTAGACAGTCAGATCATACAGTGTTAAACTAGTGACTGTAAGCTTCCCTTATTTTTTAAGGTACATTCAAATATACAGCGACTTTATCGCTGCCAGTCTCTGGGTACAGTAACTATGAAGTCGCCAGTAGGCGTTCGTACTACTGGTTGTCATAGTAACATTTATTAGTGGAAGATGAAGGAGAAGCAGTGTTTGCTCTTTCGATCTATCTGTGGCTCAAGCGCAAGCGCAGGACTGTCTGGGTCCTTGAAAGTATTTGGACATGCAGGTAGCATGGCGGATCATGGATCACGTGCACTCTACTCTCTTCACTCCCATGGCTAGTCGGTGTACCAAGTCCCTCCAAATGTGCATAAACTTTTTGTTGCGTCGTTGGACACGCCTACATCTAGCCACTGTCACTCATGTCACCGGAAGTCGCCAGCTCTCATTGAAAAAGAATGGTCTCCAGTCACTTTGTGGCTGTGAGTCGCTGTATGTGTGAATGTACCTTTAACAGTAGTAAGCTTGTATGCTTGAATGTGTAGTGCAGAACTAAAGGGCAAATATCAGAAACAATACATATAGCCTGCTGCATTTTGGGGCAAGGGGAAAATCATGTACATTTTTTAAAAAAACCAAACTATCCTATTGTCATTTTCAATTATTTGACTAATATGATTGGATTATTTAATACATAGTATTTAATACTATGGAAATTTGCTTTCTAATAGATCCCTCCTCCCATGGGCCAGATGAGTTCAATGCCGTTGATGGCACCCCAGCCTGTGATGTACAACCAGCCTGTTCTCCGCACCACCAACCCCTTCACTCCTGTCCCTGGGACTCAGGTACTCAATGCACACATGCACCCAAACTGCGTTTTCTGTCCAAATTATTAACTTCAGCTTTTATTTAACCTTGAAATAAGATGAAAGTCTTGTTTTTTCATAATTAGGTTCAGCACACACACAGCATAATGATATATAATTATTGAAATGTTTCTGTGACAGACATTTAGTTGAAATGTTGCTTTAATTGGACAGATTTTTTTTTCCATTTGCAGATGCACTTCATGTAGCACTAAGGAGAACGTCAGACTGACAGTAGCACCAGAGGAAAAACATCAACCAACCCAAAACCAAATATGACAACGATGATGTGAGAATTGGCTCAGAGACTGACATGATCATGTGCCATTTTTGCCCCTTGAGCTGTGTGTTTGTAGCATTCCCTGCCCCCAGAGCATAACATAGTCCTGTCATTTTACATGTTCTCTTTAATTTCCTAAGTGTCAGATCTAGTGTTTCTAGATGGCCCTCTTAGATGATGTCACTGGCTGAATGCGAATGGGAGTGACAATGTATAGTGATTTGCGGTGGAATGAAACAATGTCATGATGTCAAGTCTCCTGCCCCCCTATTTCCCCCCGGTTGGAGAGTTTGTTGTTGTAATTGTGTGCACCTGAAACTTTAATGTTTATAATGTCTAAACCAAGCCACGGTTTTGTATGCACATTGCCTGAATAGTGTTTCGAATCAGCCACTGTCAATGTTGATGATCGTGCCACAGTTGCTGGCCTCCTGAATTCTTGAGTCCTGGAGAAATGTGTACAGGTCACTTTTGTACATTTGTCTTGTCCCTGAACATTTTGGACTTCACCTTACAAGTTGAAGCTGTTTATGCATACAGTAACTTGTAACATTTCATTCAGGTATGGTTAAGGTATGGCTGTATGGATTAAAAAGAAATACAGCAGTGTGCCTTTGTCTATATTTTTTCTATTTAATAATAAGCATACATTTTCAGCGTAGTCAAATGTGAAGATATTGGTTCATTAATGTTTCTTATTAGCAAATCTAATTTAAGCCTAAAAAGTTTTTAAAAGCCTGTTTTGAATATATCAAAATTTTAAATATCTTGATGTGGAATTTCCACAAAGGCACTTTTTACTAAAGAAGAAAATTCAGAAGACACTGGACTTCTGACCAGAAGGTCGTGAGCTCAAATCCCAGCACCACCAGGCTGCCACTGTTGGGCCCTTGAGCAAGGCCCTTAACCATCAACTGCTCAGTTGTATAAATGAGATATATGTAAGTTGCTCTGGATAAGGGCGTCTGGCAAATGCCATAAATGTAAATGTAGACCCTTCAAACTCCACCCACCTGCCCTGACCTTATATGGTCTGTATTTGCACATTGTAACAGGATTCGGTTTTATAATTGATGACATAACAACACTTCAATACCAAACTTCAATAGATTTTTAATGAGCTTATCAGCTCTTCTTTTTTTTATAAATGAATGTGGAAGACCAATATAATGACACATTTTTCACTTTAACCAGTCTGCACACACACAAAGTTTAGGGTGATGTCAGAACTTATATAGAAAACAGTTCAAATAAAAGCACCCATTTAGACATCCACAAACTAATCTGGCTGTTTTGCAGCCAGATTGCAATTTTATTTTGTTGATATTTTTCATGCCAGTCTTGGCCACTCACATTTTTCAGCCATAAACAAAATCTCAAGCTGAGTGTGTCACTGAAGCGAGCAGGACCCAGTTGGCAGGAATTCATCAACATAAGCAGCTACAGCTTTAGACAGGTAGGTCATGCTTCCAAAACGGCCACTGGGAGCGCTGTCATAAAGTAATCTACAGATACCGCTGGACTGATCTTTTTCCAGGAGAGTATCATCTGCTCCCAGGTCTTTCTGTAATAGAGGAGACATAGATATATGCCAAGGCATTTTGTACTTGGTTAAAAATTTCCCAAATATCAACTAGTTTCTAGAAAAAATGAGGGCTCAAATATGACTTGAAATAGGATTTGAAAATGATCCATTATTACATATCTATGAGTGGCAAAAGTATGTGAACTGCTAGGATTAGCAGTTAATTTGAAGGTGAAATTAGAGTTAGGTGTTTTCAATCAATTGGATGACAATCAGGTGATCTTCACAGCACATATTTGTGGAAGTGTATCATGGCACGAACAAAGGAGATTTCTGAGGACCTCAGAGAAAGAGTTGTTGATGCTCGTCAGGCTGGAAAAGGTTACAGTCAGAGAGAGGAAATTCAAGACCATTGTTACCCTTCCCAGGAGGGGTCAACTAACAAAGATCACTACAAGAGCACGACATGTAATAGTCCACGAGGTCACGAAGCAGCCAGGGTGCCAGGAGCCAACTTCTAAGCAACTAAAGGCCTCTCACACATTGGCTAATGTTAATGTTCATGAGTCTACCATCAGGAGAACACAGAACAACAACGGTGTGCATGACAAGGTTGCAAGAAAGCCACTACTCTCCAAAAAGAACATTGGTGCTCGTCTGCAGTTTGCTAGCAATCATGTGGACAAGCCAGAAGTCTATTTGAAAAATGTTTTGTGGACAGATGAGACCAAAATAGAATTGTTGGTTTAAATGAGAAGCTTTATGTTTGCAGAAAGGAAAACACTGCATTCCAGCATACGAACCTTATCCCATCTGTGAAACATGGTAGTATCATGGTTTGGGCCTGTTTTGCTGCATCTGGGCTGGGACAACATGCCATCATTGATGGAATGTGACCTGAATCTCAAAAGAAAATGGGTCATGAAGCTAGACAACGACCCTAAGTACACAAGTCATTCTACCAAAGAATGGTTAAAGAAGAATAAAGCTAATGTTTTGGAAAGGCCAAGTCAAAGTCCTGACCTTAATCCAATGGAAATGTTGAGGAAGGACCTGAAGCAAGCAGTTCATGTGAGGAAATCCACCAGAGTTAAAGCTGTTCTGTACTGCAGAATGAGCTAAAATTCCTCCAAGCCGATGTGCAGAAATGCTCAACAGTTACCAGAAACATTTAGTTGCAGTTATTGCTGCACAAGGGGGTCACACCAGATACTTTTTCCACTCAAAGATATGTAATATTGGATAATTTCCCTCAATAAATAAATGACTAAGTATAATATTTTTGTCTCATTTGTTTAATTGTGTTCTCTTGGTCTACTTTTTGGACTTGTGTGAAAATCTGATGATGTTCTAGATCATATTTATGCAGATATATAGAAAATACAAACCAAACTTTCAAGCACCACTGTATAACTGAGATTAGTAGCAGAATTTTGGCATGTTTCTGAAAAAAGTGAGCTAGATTTTAGCTCAAAATGTGGTATCTCTGCCATGAGGTTACTTAGTTGTACAGTTTTCAACCCCTAACTTACATACAAAGCAATACAGAAATGGTTGAAGAAACACAAAAAAATTCTTGCAATCACCATCCATCTCTGTATTTGAACTCTACTGAAAGCAACATTTGCATCAGCAACTGTCTCCAAACTTGTTATACAAAAACTGCTTAGTGCTGCTATTCTCCAAGGGAGGCTTCATTCAATATTAATTTAAAGAGTCTCGATAATATTGAAAGAGGAAATTGGCGTACTTAACAACTTTTGGTTTTGAAAAAATATTGTAATGAAACTACACACTGTTCCCATATGTTAAGCTCAAAAATATCACTCACTGCATGTGTTATTTTTTATTATATGCATTTTGGCCCATTTTCATAAAGAGTGCTAATATTATATATGAAAGGCACTGTAAAAATTTTCATGTGAGGATTACCTGATCTTTATAGAACATGTCGCTGGCCATTTGCACAATCTTTTCCACATGAATGATGCTTCCTATGCTATGGATATCTACTTCAGCCAGCATGGTCAGGACTAGGATCGTCTCCACCAGCAGCTGTCTGTACTCAGGCTGTGGGACACGGTTCAGCACGGTCTCCACATGTACAGCAAACTTTATCTCACCGGGAGTCATCTGATTACATTTAATTAGAAAATATCTTTATGGTAATGAATTACACCATACCTTATTGAGACAATTAACTATATATACTGTGTTGTATTACCTCTTTTGTGGTTGATGATGGAAGGACGCACCCTTCAATAGAGAGTCCATGACACTTTCAGTCAAAAAGGAAAGAAGATTTAGCCTAAATAAATTCACAAGAGCAAGCACCAGCATTCATTGAAATGTGGTTCTGCTGACCTTTTGTAGGATCTTCCAGACCTTTTGGTAGAAACCAACAGGTACTCTGTTGAGAGCTCCATCTAAACGGCGACGCCGAAGCCATTGGCCTTCTCTACTGCCCTGTGCTGTAGCTCCCAAAGAACCTCGGAATGACTCAATGGAAGGAAGTCTATACCTCTGACAGAAACATAAGTACTTATCAAGAGCTTTTAAAAGCATTAGCACAAAACAGTGCCTAAACAATTATTCACTACAGTTCCCTCTGAATTACTTGGTTGAGTTTTATCAGGCACATTACTCACCCCTGACTCAATGTTGTCAATATCCAAGGAATGCACTGATAAAGGCTTTTTAAAAAAGCAGTAATTAGGTTGTTTGCTCAAACAGTAGAACAGACAGAAAGATAAGGAATTACACTAATTTATGCATCATACCGGTTTGACGTCACACTTGAGCTGAGTGCTGCTTTTTAATTGACCTTTTGCAGAACCGGATTTACTCTTGTCTTGGATAGAAATGGCTGGACTTACACCGGTTCCAGTTGAGCACACTGAAATAAACACATACACATATACACATAACGCATATCCTAACATCAATTTAAAAAAAAAATAAAAATTGAATTCAACTTCAACAAAAATCTAATTTAGGACATTGGGCCTCATTTATGAAGCTGGATAGAAATGGATTTATCCATAAATCATTTGTATTAGCACTTCCACAAGAAATTTGATATTCATGGAAATCCTTCTAGTTAAGAAAAACTATGTGAGCTTCCTAGTTTGTGTAAATTTAAATATAAGTACACTTGCTAATGTGAACTTTGATTGTCTTCAAATCATACAACTGGTGTTGACTTACTGCAGTTTTATATGCAGAATATAGAGTCAAGTTTAAATCGCTTATTTATTTCAATTACACATGCAAATTTAATGAAAATTTTGTGAAATTTCTTGTTTCGGTTGTTTCATTTTTAATGGCGTTAATTAAAGAAGTATTACTTAAAGCCTAGAGCCAGAACTAAGTGACAGATAAGTGACCGATCTGGTACGTCTCAAGCTACAATGTACCGTAAACTCTTTAGTGTTCTGTGTGCCAGGATCAGGAGGAATCCATGCCCTCCTGCTTTTCCAACATGGCATCAGGGAAGGCACAATTTTCAGTTCGGTTTGGCTTGCAAAAACATTTACACTCAACCTAAATAAAATATGATGAATGAGGTCCGTGTGTAAATAAAAGTGAGATTATCAACAAACTCACTGCTTCTCTGCACTCTAAACTCGATGCCACTGAGGATCTGGAGGAGGAGGTTCTTCAGCTCAAATGGGCTCAGGTTCATCAGGCTTTCAGTAGCCTCCTCACCTGAGGTTAAAAATAAACAAACAAAAATAAACCAACTTATCTCTGTCCAACCAGGAAATTTAAGCACCCATAATTAATCAATTAATCAGTTATTCAATATGATTTTGAATGCCCAGAAATCATTCCTACACTTTCATCCTTATAAAGTATTCCAGGATCTGTGAATCTACATTAAAATGTTCTTCTTTTAATCAGTTTAGAATCAGATATTTGCTTCAAGATATTTTCAACAAGAATATTTACCAGTAGCAAAAAAAAAGAAAAAAAAAAAGCTAGGTTAGTAAGCTAGTTAGCTTAGCACACAAGTGCTGTGACTAAGGATAAAAGTCACATGTGGTAATCACATGATTCACCGTTGGCATAACACATGGTTATATTTTTGTAGTTTTATTTTATCACTTGTGATTCTTGTTCACATGCTTCATTCTTCTTTGTTTTTCACAAGTTAAGGCTAGCCTATATGTGGTTTTATTTTCACATATTATTAATATTGTAAACATGTGTTTGCTCAGATTCACACATGCAATCTCAGGGCACAAAATGGTAAAATGATCACATATTACTCACATAATCACATGAAAAAAACATGATTACATGTAAGGGAAACTTCTGGAACTACTGAGAAATCCTCTATTTGAAATAGAATTGAATGTGAATTCTTAACAGTGACAACAGATGTAACCCAAATCTATATCATTAAAATCAGCCAGTAAAAAAGAGTTAAAGCATTTTCTCAGTTTAGGGGTGTTTCCTGTCAGGCTGCATTAAACTCCCAGAATATGGCATGGCCTACAAACATGGCTGCTGAGGACTACAATTCACAGCTGTTATGGACACTCATTTTCACGGTCACCTGATTACTGATTGCACACATCTGGACTCAGTTACCTTCACACTCATACCAGTCAATACCAAGCCTTTGTTTGTTGATTGTCTTTCTGGTTTCCTCTACCTGCTCTCGCCTGCACCTAGTCCATGTTGATTGTTGATCGCCTGACCCTTGCCTGCACCTTGACCTTGATTCTAGATTAAGTATGTGTCTTGATTGCTGCGTTCAGTAAAGCTCTATATACCGGACAGGGTGCTTTAAATACATCCTATTCAACCTGAAAATACACCATCTGCTATTCCTCACAGTAGTGAGTAGTTTTCATGTCTGTGAAGCATTTTTAAAAAAATGATTTCTTTGTCAGTGAAAGTGCAAGCAATGTTAATTTTTAAACATGCTTTTCTGAACACAGTTCATATTGTGGTACATGCAGGTCTATGTGAGGACTGATTTAGTACCAGAGCAGTTGAGAGATTGTGCCAGTTCAGTGGCCATGACCTGAATAATGAGGCCGATGCGAAGGCGGAACATTTCACTGAAAAGTTTTGGCTGCGTTCGAATGCTCATAGCCAGGTAAACCATGATCTCCTGCCAATCATGTACATGAGTGTCAATACAAGCACATTACAAACAACTTTAATTGTATTATTTAAAAAAAAAAAACAGAAATAGAAGATAGTAAAGGAAGCTAACCTGAGTGAGGATTGCAGTTGTGAGGTTGTCCTCACTGGCCTCATCAATAAGTCTGGCCAGCTTGTCTGGGGGCATGGGGCTATGTGGAGGCAGGAAAAACGTGTCACATGACTGAGTGGCCCAGAATTTAAATGGTACTGTGTATAGTATGATTGCATGCACAGGAACTCACGCCGATATGGTTTTCTCTCGTGGTTCAGGAGGAAGACCCACTGTCAGGTGCTTCTGGTGAGCAAGCAAATCTGTACAAGCCTGTCATTAGAAGATGGACATTACAATTCAATGTTGCTTTCATTGTACTGTATATTTTATTACTGTATTTTGTTTGTTTGTTTGTTTGTTTCTATAACATCAGCTCAGACAAAGTTCCAGCTGCTTGGCAAATCATAGGTTTATATTAATGCACTTGTTCTAAAGTGTTATTGTTTCTATAGTAACTAATATACAGGGACTTATATGGTGGACAGTACATAATCTGATAATAATAATAATAATAATAATAATAATAAAATAATAATAATAATAAATGGATACAAAAATTGTTTTGTGTTTTTCTGTAAGGAGTTGTTTATTTAACATTTATGGAAGGAGTCTCCAGACTCAGCACTATAAAACAGTCAATAAGTTTTTCACCAAGTCTTCATAACAGAGGACTTTACGCTTCCAGGTTGGTTTCTTGGTAACATTATAAGCTGTATTTATTTTATTTCTTTTGTCGTTTTAACTTCAAGACAGAGAAAAAGAGAGACTGGAGTAAAAAACAGGGACTGACTGTTTATAGCTGCTAGAACTTAGCTGCAACTATAAACAGTCAAAAGCATGACGTGTCACTTTTGAATAAATAAATAAATTGTAATCATTGGCAAATTGCTGTGGAATAAGAGAAATAAAACACTTCAGGATGTGCTGCTATTGAAAAATAATTAACCTCACATCACCCACATGAACTTCACAAGAATCAGCAGCACACCACCACCAAAGTCCTGGATTATTGTTTTTTTTCCGATTACAGCACATCCCGTCGTGTTTAATTCCTTATTTATGCCATGTGCTATTTTGTCAGTCTGTACAAATGCATAGAAGGGAGATGATTTTTTTGTGCCAGGATATTTAGGTTTAGTGAGTAAAATGAGCAAGAACAGATAATTCGACAGCAGTTGTGTTAAACATGGCAGTCACCTCATCCAGTTCTTCCACTTTCCTGCGGAGCATGCCACAGGCCATTCGGATAAGTCCCCAGTGTCTCAGACTGCCTGCCTTCTCATACAAGTCACTCAGGAGTCGCTTTACTGTCCAGCCTTTCCCGTGCAGGTTGGTATCCCAGTCCACACCTCTAATAACACATTTACTGACATGTTTACTCAAATCACTCAAATACATACTAACATTTTTTTTAAACTGCCATTTCCTGCACACCATTCAGATTGGGCTAAACAATGCAGTATATTGTTTGCCTAGTGCAGTATTTGTACTGAATATGCAAATATATAATATTTATAGTACAATGTATTATATAACAAACCACAAATTTATATTATGCTCTATGAGAAATCATAGAAATGTAGTTTAGCTTTCTGTGAGTGTTTTGATAAATCAAATCAATCACTTTTGTGCATGTCATATAATTTCGGACAAGAATCTCAGAAACTACTCAACATCATTTCACTTCCCACAGAGGGCCATGTCCGTACTTGTCCTTATAAAAGATGTACAGGATATCAGCCTGATCTTGTAGGTTTTGGCTTTGTTTCAGCATCTGCACAAGGGCTAGATAATCAATTCCACCATTCATGTCTCTGGGTAGACTCACTGAAGGAGGAACTTCTGGCTGAGGGACCTAATCGAAGGGAAAAGCTTTTAAAATTGAAAGCATTGTGAGACACAATGCAAAGTGTACTCTTTTCAATCTGTAGTCTACTGTATCTACAGTATCTGTAGTGCATGAGACAGTAATTTCAACACATTTTCCTATGATGAGAAAAGAAACTCACTAAGGGCAGTTTTTAATTAATTTATATATATATATATATATATATATATATATATATATATATATATATATTATGATATATATGCTTTTTGTATAGGCTTTCATTATTTCTTTAGTAGAAGATGTTCATTCAGTGGGAAGAATTTTTGTTTTACAAATGTAGTTATGTGGGTCTGATTGTGCATGGATATCACAAAACCTTTGGAAAAGCATACGCAACAGCAATTTTCCTTTCTGCTACAATCTTGGAATGTGACACAACATGACTACATTTGTGAGACGTTCTCTCTTGACTGTCTTATCCTAATACCTTTGTTGTAGTTTTGAATATACATTATACTGCATAATTGCATTATTTAAAAATTTATTAACAGAATCCAACAGCTGCCCTTAGAATTTCTTTATTACATAAACGTGTTTCTATGTATTTTTTCCTCTAAGGGTCAAGATTTGCCACTGTAATTGCACATAAGCTGCAGGAATCATATTCCGAGTTGACAACCTATTTAGACATAGAATGTTTCATGTATTCAGAGGTTACACACATGCATAAGTTGATTTTCTGGGTGCTCGATTCAGATTATAATGCTTATGTCCCCAGTTTCTCTCTACTCATAAGCAACTGCACACTGAAAACAGTCCCAGATATGGTAGATAAAGATTAGGTTAAAATGCTGGAGTATTCCTTTAATCTGGATTTCCATTTCCATGTACCTGGGTTTCTTTATTTGTAAGGTGGAGGATTGGTGGTGGGTCACGAAACAGTTTCGTAGGGAGATACAGACACGCATCTGTCACAAAATATGATAAATGTGAGTTTTAAAGAGCTCTGGACTCTGAAGTAGAACTGCATGTGAAGAAGGCTGAACTCACTATGTATGTTCAGTACTTTGGCTTTGTTCACCAGAGACACCATCTCTCGAGTTTTATTCGCCACAGCTCTGAAGCGGCTGAGTCCTCCTTTAGTGGCACTGATGGGACTCTGCTGGGGAAAGGCAAGTAGCTGATCGAGATACACTGCCAAGTCGTCCACCTCTGTGAGAACATGACCAGTTCAATATGTAGTGAAGTACAAAAAAAAGAGAAAAAGTAGTACAAGCTAACTGGTACAAGCTATTCTCTTTTATGAGAACAGGTTTTGTGAGGGTTGGGGGGGGGGGGGGGGGATCCTGCATTTTATCACAAAATGCAGAAAATTAAGTTCACTCACCACAATCCATAAATGTGAGGTGAGCGCAACAGGACGTGTCCAGAAATGAGGCCAGTTTCCCAGTTTTCACTCTAAATATATGAAACAGAGGGTTTTTACATAAAGCTCTCCATATGGCTTAGGAGAAGTATTTATAGGAAAACTCCACCTGAAACATTAAATATGTTAATATTTATACATATATTATATTAACATATTTGTATTAAATTTATATTATATTTTATATTAAATATGTTTAAGTATTCATTATGTGCTTAGTGATCTTAGAGATTCTGGTGCTGTTTGGTTGGTTAATGCTGTGTTTTCGTTATTCCTGTGTAAAGGGGGACATTGCTAGCACAGTTACAATGGCATTCAATAGGCCTTTTTTTAAAATTGATCTTAAAAATAACTAATAAGAGTCAGGATTCTCTGTTAGCTCTTAAAAATAGATTTGCATTGCAGCAGTGAGTTATGGCGGACTTGCCTTGGCTAACTAGTGATCTTCGAAATGATGAGCATGATGGCATTGATGGCAGTATCAGCATGAAATTTGAAGCTTTTGAACTTGAACTGTTTGTGCAGAGTGTACTGATGAAGATGTGAGAGAGCTGGACAGACTAAAGAGCTAAAGCGCCACTGCATCGCTCTCTTTTGGTAGAGATGAAGCGAAGGCTAAATCCTTCTGGTGTTATTATCAGTGATTAGTCGATTAGCATTGTGGTTAATGTTGGACACCAAAGTGAAAATAGGGAGAATTTTTCCTCAAGGTTCTTACCTTGCCCCACCACAGTAGCCATCTTGTAGCTTTTTCAAAGTAGCCAGTACAGCAGGATCAATTTCTTTGCCGTCATCAGCTGAAATGAATAAGAAAAACTATTGGAACAAGTCTTACTATTAATGTTTTCACTACATTCTTACAAAATGGGTTCCTCACCGCTTCTTTGGAAAGTTACAACTTTATAACCTTAATAGAGGTTTGAACCTTTGAGAACGTTAGATTTAACATTTTCTTTCCAATACTCACTAAGCATGCCCTGAGATACTGGGAAAGTGACAGTAGGCCTGCCAGTCATCCTCCAACGGGAACAGAGATAGGAGAAATCAACACGGAGCATTTCCACAATCATCTTGTTATCCAGGGCCAGATAAAACTGTTGGGGATCTATGAACTGGAGACAAGTAAGAAAACGATAGCTTAGACCACCTTTTAAATCAATAAATATATATTATTTGATGTATATTTTGTACTGTCAGATCATTGCAGCTTGCAACCTTTAGCAAATTCACTCACTTGAGGAGTAAAGGAAAAGATAGTGTTGCGTATGATGTAGAATTTGGATGTCCCCAGCACACCAATACTGCGATATGGCCTCCCAGTCAGACCTAGTCTTTGATTACGTCCTTTAAGATCATACAGATTTGTGTTTGACACATCAAGAAGACCATGTGGCACGTAAAATATTATATGCAAGTCCCTGATTCTTGTTAGTACTCATGTTACCAAGTCTGGCATAGATGTGACTAAGAACTCTAGAGGGTTGAACTCTAATCGGATGAATGTCCTCCTGCGTTTCCGAATCGATGCCCTGGTTCTGCAGAAGTTGTTTAATTTCGTCTGTCCCTGCCAAAATTGACACTGAAAACAAGATGGAACTTATGCCTCATGCCACAGAATAAAATTCAACCTGTACTTCCAAAATCCTTCCATGGACTTACACGTAAAAACTATGTGAAACTGCAGATACAGAACTACAATTTGCAACCACACACTGTGTACAGCTTACCCTGTACCACAACATCAGGCTTGGGTATGGTGGCCAAACGTCTGTTGAGGGGATCTATCTCTCCAGGTGCTAAGAAACCCTAACAGAGCAATCAAAAATAAAGAATGGCTTAGTTAATATGTACATTCTCAACAGTGATTTTTTTCTATATTTTTGTCATTCTTTTCTTTTTGAAATACACTACATGGCCAAAAGTATATGAACACCTGACCATCACATCCATATGTGGTTCTTCCCCAAACTGTATCCACAAATTGGAAGAATACAATTGTCTAGGATGTCTTTGTACATATTCTGTAGGATTACAATTTCACTTCACTGGAATTAAGGGGCTCACACCTGTTCCAGCATGACAATGCTCCTGTGCACAAAGCAATGTCCATGAAGACATGGTTTACCAAGGTTGAAGTGGGAGAGCTCAGGTGGTCTGCACAGAGCTCTGACCTTAGCCCGATTGAACACCTTTGGAATGGATTGGAACACTGACTGCACCCCAGACCTTCTTGTCTGATGTCAGTGCCTGACCTCACTAATGCCCTTGTGGCCGAATCAGCCATGCTCCAAAATCAAGTGGAAAGCCTTCTCAGAAGAATGGAGGTTATTATAACAGGAGTGGGGGGCTAAATATGTAATTGGATGCTCAAAAAGCACATATAAATGTTGGTCAGTTGTTCACACACAAACCTTTAGCCTAATATTGTATTTAAGGTACATCATTCATTGGGGAATAAGTTAATTCAAGGAAATGTTTACCTTTGAATATTTGGGTACATTTAACTGTAGACACTTTAAAACCTTCACCCAAATGTAACAACCTAATAGTAAGATTTTGCCACAATATTCATTCTTTCTCACTTAGTTATAATATTTTTTAAAACTCTGGATATCCAAATAATATGTAGCATAGTAAAAAAAAAAAAAAGCATGTTAAAATAAAGGTATTCCAGGTATTTTACTGGAGAATATGAAGCATGAGTATGCACATTATTGGAATTGCCATACCTCTGCCAACAGGTTACCCAATATGTACAAAGACTGGGCCCATTTCAATGGACAATTGCCCACTGGCACTCGTTCCACAGTGTGGGGATTGACATATTCTTCATCCACCTTATTTAAATAAAAGACACAGAGTTAGAGTTCAGGGTCTACTGGAGTAAACCAGTGTGTCTCATAAAGTTCAAGGCCATAGACCAGGGACATCCAGACTGTAGCCTGTGCTAATGGAATATTGGAACACTGGGTGTTGCTATTTTTTAAAACTTGCTCCCCAAACTTAAATCTCCCCATCTCTTCCCCTTTCCCTACTTTCTAATGCTGATGGTGTTAATTATATACACCTGCAATAATGTTAACAAGCTGTTGGTAGACTAATCGAGAGTTATGCAAGTTTATTGTGACAGAAATGTAATGTCAAGAATCATCAAGGAAAGAGATATTTTTCAGGCATACAAAAAATTCCATAAATCTTACAGTTTAATCATGGAAAAGCTGATGTAATGGTGGCAGTCAAGCTGCTCTGTTATTTAATTTAATTTAATTTATTTTTCGTATTTTTCTGCATCTGTCTCAAAGTAAGAAAGGTCCCTGCAGTAAACACATTTGTTTTATGTATTAGTATCTAGCCTTGTGATTGGTCAGGCGCTGCTGTACCTTATCCGGAGGAACACTGTAAAGCTCAGGAACGAGACGCAGTCCATCTTTTCCTTTGATCAGAATGCCATCTAAGGCATCTCGATACTCCTGTACCTGGAATATCACACACAAGTTTTGTTTAATAAACTAGCCACATAATGGGAATAATTGGCATTTTTTGACCTTTATGTTTCGAACCTGCTCATGACTGTTGATAAAAATTCCATCTAGGATGAGGTAAATCCAAAACAATGGCCATTCACACTCAATATTCTCAAAGAGCTTCAGCTCTGATGACTCATAGTATAAACGATTAGGATCCTGAGTAAACACATGTGATAAAAGCATAGCTCATGTGGGCAACAAGTTGGGCCAGTTGGCTCCGAATAAATATTCAATTTAATTTAAAATTTATGCAAAATGGATTTTGACCTCTTTGGGGGTTTTGTGGCCATCTCTGAGAAAACGACAGCATCCATATCTGCCCTGTGAAAGAATAAAAGAACAGACATTTTAGGAAAGACAAAGAACAGCAATCATTACAATTTCTTACAATCTTTAACAACAGGCTAAGAAGTTCATAATAAACCTGCTGCTTTTGTAGATCTCAGACTTCATTATCAGATCACCTGCAGTCTTGAGATGATCTCCTCCTTAGTAATGTTAATAATGTCAGTGTCCTCAACTGCAAACGCTGGGTAGGAGATGATGGAAAGAACTCCAGCATCCACCTCTTTAGACGTGGAGGCTCTTGGCAGCATGGAGCTGAGGATTGACTGTCGAGAGTGAGGCAATAACGTAATGGTACTGTTGTATAATTAAAGGAATAGATCAACAAAAAAAGTTATGAAAAAAAGCACATTATCAAGTCAGTACAAAAAACATTTTAGATTCCCAAACATTGGTTTTCTAGCACAAAATTAAATGTTACCTATAAATGTTTTATGTCATTAAAGAAAGCAGCATATTACTTACGAGACCACTTTTCAGCCATAAAAAAAAAAACATAATGAAAGCTGCTGGGTTTTGCTGCCAATATAAGAAGCAAGTGCGACAGTCAAAGTCTCCAGAAGAACTGTGGCTGGTTCTGCAAGATGCTCAGTAAAACTTACAGCTCATTTCCTTATAAAACTGCACAAATTGTACCGAAGACTAATATTTTAATTTTAATTTTTTGTCACACCAAATATTGACTTTGTTTCATTTACTGCTGTTTACTGCTCTTTACGGTATTTTTAAAAAATGTAAACATTTAATTTCATTATTTTTAAGGCACTTTTGTAGGCTCTACAGAATTTCTTCGCGTGTGCCTAAAACTTTTGCATGTATATATATATATATATATATATATATATATATATATATACATACACACAGTTGCAATCAAAATTATTCAACCCTCATTATAAATCAGGTTTATTGTTATAATTTACAAACTTTCAGCTGTTTGCTGTGAACAAATCAAACAAAAGCAATTGAATATATAGTTCAACACAACGAATGCTTCAAGTGGTTTCCCCAAATTCAACTGACAATGCAACTTATATTTACTTTTATAAACTTAAAGTTTTATATACATTTTCAAATTTTTAAAATAATTTTTCATTACTTCAAATGTAGTTGATTGGCCAAGACAGTTGGTGTCCAATGTTTCTGGTTTTATAGTTTGGACAGCAGGGTCTTAGGACAGAATAATGCCAAAACCAGCCCAAGTGGTGCAACAGAAAAGTGATCACCCTATTGTCAGGAAATCACAAGTATGAATCCTGATGATGCCACAGCCATCCGTTGCCAGAAGATAATGTAGCAAAATTGGCTGCATTCTCTGGGTAGGAAGGATTGCATACTCACTCTCTTCTATCAATCGCAGTGACACTAGCCAATTGTGGGCATTTGTAAGAGGGCAGATAGCGCCTTCCTCAGAGTGTGTTACGCTGCCCTGTGATGCAACATGAGCAGCAGTTTGATAATGCAGTTGGCTGGCTTCATGTGTCTCAGAGGAAGCGTGTGTTAGCCTTCACCCTCCCTGGTTGGTGGCTGTTGTATGATAGAGGGGTGCTGGGTGGTGGGTGGGAATTGGCAAGTGACCAAATTGGGGAGAAAAAGAATGAGAAGGATGCTTGCTTCTATAACATTGCAGCAACACATTGAAGTTTTGTTTATATTTATAGAATACAGAAAGACATGCTGTGTCCTAAAACAGTGGTTCTCAAAGAGGAGTCCCAGAAGTCCATGAAGCATGGCCAGGGGCTGTGTGATATTTTTCACATTGTTTCAGTTTTGGAAATCACAACCTATTATCAAAACCACCATATTTATGATTGATATGGTGTTTTTAAAAAAAAAAATTTTGTTGTTTATAGTTATTAGCCTGTTTGACTGGTCACTTAAATGGGTTTAATCCAAACTTCAATAATTCTTATAAATACTTGGACCTAATGTGTTCTTTTGGTGGAATGTTCATGAAAAAGCCCCAGTGTCTCCAATAAATAACCATATTATCTTACAAACATTAAGTCATATATTTGAATAACTGACTTATGTTCATAAAATACATTTGTCTTGAGGGGTTCCTGCATTATATTTATAGTTAAAAGCGTCTCAAAAATTTTGACTGTACTGGGTGTGCTTTAAGATGAGATTTTGAGTTGAGACTTTCATTTTTTGTTAGCTACATTTACCGCATAGCTCCAGTGAAAAAATAAAGAAAAAGATGTTGAAAAGCAAACAATTTGAGTCTTGTCTGAATGTCTACATTTGTGGTAAGAGGTTGAGAATATTTTTTATTAAATTCTGTATTCTGAGAATACTTTATTAAATTCTGCAAAAAAACCTAGCTCTTCCTTTCCCTTGTGACATGTGATGTAATGTGACAAAGCAAAAGCCACTCTTACTTGGCAGCGCTGTATGTCATCAGCCAAAGCGTGAACGACAGACTCTGGGCCACCTTTGGCACCAAAAAGGTTTAATCCGTCCAAGGCCTCCAGGGCTGCCTAAATACATCACGATTGGCAATCAATTAAATACATCAACACAGGGATCTACCCTTTCTCCAATCTTATTTCCAAATGGCACTGGTTCAATGATACTTTCAAGACAAACCAAATCTCTCACCTTCGCCATTCCAATAGAGCTTGCATTGATTTCAGGGATTCCTTGATTTGTCTTGTCTCCTCGTTCCCACATTCCAAAATCCTAAACACCATCCCAAAGAAAACCCATTATTCTTAAGCCTAAGGTAATATTGAAGAATAAGAATTCAGATATGTGTAGTGAATTTGTGCTGCACATGACACTTACTGCTATTTTGTATGCTGTTTCAATGTAGAAGATAAGATTCTGGACAACATCGACCTCATCGCGTGTGTACACAATGTGTAGCCCTGTACACCATAAAACAAATATTAACTAACTCTGTTGAAACAGCTAGAAGTCTTAAACATTTCAATTTCTCATAATGATGATGCAATATTACATTTGACAAAAAGGAGATCAGGTGACAGAGATGTTAACCATGTGAAAAACAATGATACAGAGGGAGAAATAAAGTTTTAGTGTTATGAGCTTATCAGTGCTGACCTGAAGCTGTCATTTGAGCCAGGAACAGCAGAAAGATGGAGGTAGCGTCTACCTGTAAATGACCCCACTCCTGATCACCGACCACAGTAGCACACGTTCCTGTGTGATACTTGGCATGCAGGCAGTCTGTGGTGCTCTTGCTGTACTTGAACTTCTCCACTTTGTCCAGCTAGGAATACATCAGTACTTCATCAGTACAACTAGGCAACCCTTATGGAAAATCCCCATAGGATTCCTATTGGTATAAATGGGATATTAATAGCAGAACTTCACATATACTAATAGATCACTAATAGATAATGGAAATCATGGGGTATTCATGGTACATCCCCTTAGTCTGTATGTAACATCTATAAAGTCTTCAGGACTTTTGTCCAGTAGGATACAGTCCCATAATAATATAATCCCATATAATCTTATTCTAATCCCATAGAGATCAGACCATGTTTCAATGACTAACCCAAAAAAATCCAATAGGAATCCATTAAAAATCAGACCATATTCCAATGACTAACCCATACATAGCCAAGAGGAATTCCATAGACACCAGACCATATTCCAACAACTAACCCATAAAATTATAATAGGAATCAATTTAAAATGAGACCATATTCCAGTGGCTAACCTACACATATCCAATAGGAATCCCATAGACATTATTATTCCATATTCCCATGACTAACCCATAAAAACCCAGTAGGAACCCATTGGAAATCAAACCAAATTCTCTAATGACTAACCTGTATATATCCAATAGGAACCTATTAAAATTCCAGTGAATGTATTCCAATGAATACGTCTGATGTAATCGGATGAATACCCCATAGTATACATGTAATCGGATGAAAACCCCATAAAAATCCAATAGAAACCCCATAGGAATCAGACCACATTCCAAAGACTAAGCAATAAAAATCTAACAGGAACCCCATAGAAATCGAGCCATATTCCAATAGATAACCCATAAATATCCACTGTCCTATGAACTCCCATTAACACCATTTTTCAATGTGAGCCAATTCACCATGCCCAATTACAATGAACTTTCATAGGACTCCTTTGGGAATTTTCCATATGAAAAGATAATGTGAATATGGCATGCTGCTAGTTAAATGGTTCGATTTGTGTATTTGCTTATAATACAAAGTTCATACCTGCCTCATCAGACACTGCAGCAAGCTTCGCATAAGCTTTACTACAGTCTATACAGAGAAAAGAGAGAGAAAGAATAAGAGAGCCACTTTGATTCTGCTTCTACCCTTCCCAACTGCTATAATCAAAAGAGAAACATGAGCTGAGCAATTTGCCCCATGGCATTTCCACTTTGACATTCACTCTCACTTAAAGAAGACACATGTACATTATAAATAGCACACATGACTATGTAAATATGTAGATGTAAAAATACATCTAAAAATACATGTTGAACCAATTAATTATATTTGGTGAGATTATTCCTAAATAAATGATCATGTTTAAAGGTGCAGCTGCTTAGAAATAAAAGGGTTTCTAGAAAAATAGATTATCACAGAATTTGAAAGACATCTGAAAATCTGTGATTCACAATATGGACCCCTTTAGTGATTGCAAACAAAATGAGATAAACAAAAAGAGAAAAAGGCCTGAGTAACGTAACCTGACGCTACTTGGTAATAATCTGACCGAAGAATCTAGCAAGAATTTTATTAAGGAATCGGATTGACCTTAGCTATTAGCTATAATGTTATCCTTTAACTTATATAGAGTCCCACTGAAGGACAGGGAGTGCTATTCAACGTTGTGGCACTGTGCTGCCCAAACAGATGTCATAGTTGAACAAAGTTAGATAGCTAAATGTGTCATTATAGGCAACACCTTAGTTGGACCGTGACCTAGCCATTTAGCATTAGCTAGCTAGTGTCTTGATGTATATTTTAGGCGAGCTCTGTAGTTTTTTTTTTTAAAGCAATATAAATTAGGCATCTTTGCAAACTAGCAAACTAAGCTTATTTGTTAATTTCATAGTTAGGAAGTCACCTTTAGTGGCATTATAGTTAGCTACTCAGCTAAGATAAAACTGGCACTGCAAAGACAGAACTTGGTTCAAATTATCCCTCCTAATGACCTACAACCACAACCATTTTCATTGGCTTGGAAAGGTATCTGTTTTGATAGTATACAGTGAAAATGCATGTGTTCATGAACACCTTTCTGATTCTGACACCCAACCCTAAAATGTAGCTTCAGTAGAGGAAGTAGGGTCATTAGGGGGAAGGACAAAAATTTTTAAAGTCAATAAAATTGTAATTCATTTTGCAACCAGCAGAGGGTTTAAAAAAAAAAAAAAAAAAGGTTTCTTTAAAATGCCAGAATATATATATTTTTTTGTTTAATTTAACCTTAATTCCAAACAATCCAGTTAAGGACCTAAAAGTAAATGCACTGGCTCCAGAACATTATAATTTCCACCTGCTCCAGCTCATAGGCTTTAGCCTTGTCCTCATCACGGTCAGCATTCTTCCTATAGGCCAGACTCAGACCCCACACAGACAGGATGCTGTACACGTTGTCTCGGACCCAGGCATGTGGGAGATCAGCACTTCCTGGTAGTAACCCTGTTACCGGATCCTTAGAAATTTATCATAGAAAAAAAGAAATACATTTTTGCAAGAATTTGTGGTTTAATGTGTAGACCTGTCTCAAAACAATACACTCGAATGGCATCCACATTGTGATATGCTCCACCATGGGCATAAAGTAAATGAGAAATTATTGTTAATGTGTATCTTACATCTCAAATAGAAATGTAAAATGAATGTAAGTTCTGATGCATGTGTGTAACTCAGCCATGATTATCATATTATGAGACACAAAGTAAGTGGTGACATTATAACTCTGCTAAACATTGACCTTTCCTGAGTCATCGGTCCAACAAGCAAGTTTTCTCTTACCTGGTGACAGAGGATTGTTTTATGGACCATTCGTGCATAATTGTCAAGCTTGACTCCTGAATTGCTGCGACTTCTCATGATGTTTACCTCCTCAGTCTTGCTAATGTTCAGTCTAATGGGCTTCGTAGCACCTAATGTTATGCTATCATTAACCAGGCATGTAACAGAACCAAATGTCAACGTCTCAGAGAGGGGGGACAAGCCACTCCTCTGTAGGGCTATCTGTTACACTCCGTTCCTGGCTGAGGAAATCAGAAAAATCAAATATTTTCAAAGTTTCTGTTTTACACAGCTGAATGTTTTGAATATGAATGGGGCAAATCAGAACATAAGGCCATTTACTATACTGTAAAATTAATAGGCTTATATGTGATATTTTCCATTATACAACAGTTGTGTTCCACTAATTTGATTGGACAAGAAACCATTGCTGCATCCCAATTCGAATATTATCCATCCTAAATAGTATCCAAGGTTAGAATTAGTGTGTCCCAAATAACAGTATGTTGAAATGAGTATCCCAAAGGTACCCGGATGGTCTACTATTTCCTGTACATTTTCTGTGTTGATCTGTGGACACTTTTTCAGCTCATATTTCCCACAACTCTTTGAGCCAGGGAGGAGGAGTTTTGTTTGCTTTTTAACGAATTTTAGAGAGGTGTAAATAAGATGTCGAAAAATTAATAAAGGTAATTTTAAATCAAACTATATAGTATAAATTATATAAGGAATAATGAATGAAGAAAAGCTGAAATTCAACAAGGAGTTTGTTTACGGTGACAGTGTGCATAATTAGGCAACAGCATTTTATGTCCTGGTACTTACTCTTTTGCTACACACTTAAAAAGTATGTACTTTTTCTTCACAAAAAGAGGACATACTTTTAGTGCATTGTATAAGTAGGCAAATTGACACATAGTACATTAATACACTTACTATGGGCTGTCAGTCAGTCAGCCTGTTGTTGCATGGCAACATGCAACACTCTATCCAGTTCTCTGGGAACTATTTTGTTTGATGGAGCAAAAACCAAACAAAAACATTTATATAAAATGCTTTTTGCTTATTAAATATTTGTAAACTTGGGTGTGCAGAAAAAGGAAAGAAATCTGATATAGTATTGAACCTGTGACACGTAAGTGTTATTGCATTATATTGGGTTGGCATGTTTCTAATTTGCATATTTACATTAGTTATGAGGGTAAATGTAGGATTTTTCTGTTTTCTATTTAGAAAATGTATTACATAGAACAGGTTTTGGAAGACTTTATAAAACCAACTGGAGCTGAGAATCACACTGGACATGCAGTAGATTCAAACATGTGGCAGGACGGTTATTGCATCAGAAAATAAATTAGGTTCCATTTATTCAGCTATAGTCCATACAGCTTGCAGGAGAGTATATGAAACCTTACACTTATTTACTAGGTACAGTGGGTGTGTGGCTGCAGAGTTGGGACAAACTGAAACAAATTTCAGTTTGCATGTTCATAGAATCTGGATTTCTTGATGACAGTTAAAATGTAGGTGCTCCTGTGATATTTTCTATTGTGTAATGACTTTGTGAACATGCACCATCCAGTAATTTATTTATTTTTAAATAAAACTCTAACTCTAATAATTGTGTAATAATAACAAAATTGTGTGGGTGGGCCAATATTTTGTCAAAGACAACTAGAAGAAAAAAATTAAGCATTTACACCATTTTTATTTGAGAATGTTTTTTGTTGTTTTTGTTTTTTTTTTTCACAGCACACAGCACCTGTACATTGTACATCCAGGTAACACTTTACAATAATAAGGATCCTGGTAACCTAATAATTATTCAAGAGCAAATCATGAACGAATGCAGTAATAATTTAAATTTAATAATGCATTTATCAAGGCCTTGAACAGTACGACATATGTTTTTTTACAGTACAATTTTGTGATAATGATTCACTCTCTCATGGGTGTTGGCAATAAAAAAAATACAGTGTATGAATACATCACTTCTCTTAATAAAATGCATTATTTGTATTAAGTGCTCTACACCTACAAAGCACTTTAGACTTCTAATAAAGATTTAAGAGGCATTTCAGGTTCTGTACATGGAAAATGGCATAACAGTACAATACGTTCGAGATTAAAATGGGGAGAAAAAACAAAATAGTTACAATAAGATAAAAAAAAGTGTGTCAAGTGTAACGTTTTTGTCAGCTTATGAAATGACAAAAATAGCATGTGCCTATATTAAACATTTGAGTAATACATTTTGTTAAAAATACATACAGTTTAGTACACATATAGTTTGTATGTGTAATTATAACACGTATAATTAATAATATATTTACAATAATTTAACTGTGTACTGCACAGTTATACAAAAAGATATAAATGTATAGCTGAGTTACACTACTGTGAATATATTTGTACAATTAATTAATAAATACATGAATGCAATTAATATATTTTTACAGTAAAAATATTAATATTTACATATTCTAAATGGGACATTTTAAAATTACATATTGATTTTTTTTTTTACTTAAGTTTGTAATTTAATTAAATGTGCACACGTTTTGCTGTCCTAACATAATTCCAATTAAAAATAATTAATATTTATAAATCTGTATTGCTCTCATTTTGTATACCTCTGTTTGTATTATTGTTGTTGTTGTTGCTGTTGTTGTTTTTGTTGTTGTTGTTGTTGGCTGTGTGTAGTTTCACATGGCACCAGCAACATAATTCTTTTAACCTCCAGATCCACTAGGAATGAACGGGTTCATCAAAAGAGCAAAAGCCATTCCTGTGGAGAGTAAACGAGATCAAAATATGCTTCTATATTTGTAATAAATGTCTCTCAGGTCCAAATGCATGCAAGTGTACATACAGTAAGTAATCTGTACTGATGAATTTGTGTTAAAATGTTGTTTACCTGCAGAGTAATGTAGAGCACTCTATATGGTCATGACAGTAAGCACCATGTGGTTTACTGGCCAAGATTCTCCACAGCGGAGTCATACGAGCTTTACGGTGCAGTACAGTGTCTAATTGCTCGATATCTGATGTACCTTTAGACGTTAGTGTTGGTGCACTGGATGCCTAAAACACACAGGTTAATTATAGCTACGTTACAGTTTACAGTATGTGACTTATTATTAGGAAACTCAATCGGACTAATGTAAGTGTTAATCAAATATAGCAATAATATACATTTTGTAATATAAATGTAATGAAAATGAGTGTATGACATTCCATAAGTTTAAAATAATGAAAAAAGCTCAGTAAACAAGCTGTAACTTTACCTGATGCATTGTGAAAAGCAAAGCCAAAAGACACAATATGCTCATAGTTTGGTTGTTGTGCTGCATGTTCATGGCAGTTCCTTCTTAAAAGTGTAACGCTGGTTTGGTTGAGTGTGAGTCCAGGAGATCAGTCTGGCTTTATAAAACTGTACGACAGGCTTTTATGCCTCGCTCAGCTTTTATGTCCCGCTATCACCTGTCACTCTCATGGCCCCAGTGAAATCACCATGGTCAAATATTTGACATTTGAGATAATCTCCAACCTGGCAGCCATTCATTTCTTGTTACTTGGCCTTTGGGGGCATAATGTGAAGTTTATAGCTTCACATTCTGTATGCAAAAATTCCATGAATATTTCTATAATGGTAGTAAACATTAAGAAAAACTAAATAAATTAAGACATGTCAAGTTTATTTTTATAGGACCATTTGTAAAAAAAAATAAATAAATTGTTAAAGAACAAAGAATTAAGATTAACTGAAATAACCTATTACGCAATAAATCATAATTAAAAATGGAATATGACTGAAAAAGGTGTTGACTGCATTTAAGCCTTAGTTAAATTGTGCGAATGTTTTAGGCCATGTATTTTTCATGCAATTGTCTTTTATATATTGCTTGTGATTTTCCAGGCATCCTTTCTTGCATTTCCAAATGATCAGAACTAAAAAGTCAAATTATAAGTTTGGACAGTTTATGATATTACAACCCCAATTCCAAAAAAGTTGGTATGCTGTGTAAAATGTAAATAAAAACAGAATGCAATGATTTGTAAATCTCATAAACCTGTATGTTATTCACAAGAGAACATAGAAAACATATCAAATGTTTAAACTGAGGAAATGTACTGTTTTAAGGAAAAAATAAGGTCATTTTGAATTTGATGGGACAGGGGCAATATAAGGCTGGAACAGTAAGTGTTACTAAAAAGAAACAGGTGAAGGTTAATTGGCAACAGGTCAGTAACATGATTGGATATAAAAAGAGTATCTTAGAGAGACAGAGTCTTTCAGAAGTAAAGACGGGCAGAGGTTCACCAATATGCAAAAACTGCGTCTATAATTTGTAGAACAATTTTAGAATAATGTTCCTCAATGTAAAATTGCAAAAACTATGAATATCTCATCATCTACAGTACATAATATCATCAAAAGATTCAGAGAATCTGGAGAAATCTCTGTGCACAAGGGACGAGGGTGAAAATCAATATTGCATGCCTGTGATCTTCGGGCCCTCAAGCAGCACTGCATTAAAAACAGGCATGATTCTGTAATGGAAATCACTGTATGGGCTCAGAAAAACATCCAGAACTCACTGTCTGTGAACACAGTTCGCCGTTTCATCTACAAATGCTGGTTAAAGTTCTATCTTGCAAAGAAGAAAGCCATATGTGATCATGATCCAGAAACGCAGCCATCTTCTCTGTGCCAAAGCTCATTTAAAATAGACTGAGGCAAAGTGGGAAACTGTTCTGTGGTCAGGAGAATCGAAATTTCAATGCTGCGTACTCTAAACTAAAGGTGATGGTATGGGGTGCATTAGTGCCTTTGGAATGGGCAGCTTGTACATCTGGAAAGGCACCATCAATGCTGACCTGTTGCCAATTAACCTAATAAGTTGTAAAATGTTCTTCCAGCTGTTTCTTTTCAGTAATACTTACTTTTCCCACCTTTTGTTGCCCCTGTCCCAGCTTTTTTGAGACGTGTTACGGCCATCAAATTCAAAATTACCTTATTTTTTCCTTAAAATTTCCTCAGTTTAAACATTTGATATGTTTTCTATGTTCTATTATGAATAACATGTGGGTTTATGAGATTTACAAATCATTGCATTCTGTTTTTTATTTCCATTTTACTCCGCATCCCAACTTTTTCGGAAGTGGGGTTGTATAATTCCAACAAATTTGCAAAGTTCAACATGAAGGCACCAAAAGCCCAGTGTACGAATAGAGTCAAAAAGGGGCCACATGTCAGAACATGATGTACTTTCTACCGTTTATACTTATGTCAATATCTATGTGCCTGGTCCAGGACTCAGAAATGCAATAAAAACTCTGTCAGTTTGCTCCACTCAGAACTAGTGTTTAATGATTTCTGTTCTTGCGTTCCAACCCACCATTATGTTCCTAAACTGGTTAGAACAAAATAAAATAAAATAAAAACTCTGTTTCTTTAACATAGTCTGTATGTACTCAAGATTTGAGTTTGGAAGTTATAAGCAAGGAATAAAACACAACACCCTATACTGTTCTAAGAAAATAATCAATGACAGGTCGGTGTGATCTGGTACCACCCTAAAGTTTGTTGAATATTTTCCAATAACAGCATGTCCCAAAGTGTTTTACGTCTTTTATATCACAACAATTTGACAACAATTACAATATCTTATTAACTAAAAAATGACACCTGATACAATTTATTCAGTTATAGTTATCTTTAATGCTGTGGAACATTAATTCCTTTATTTATTCAGTTAATGTTACAGTTATGTTAACAGGTTTTTTTTTTTTCCTCTCACTTGAAGTTGATAAGACAAAAAAAATGCAGCACAAAGCCTTCCATCCTCAAGACGTCTGACTGTTACAGCAGTGACACTGGAGACCTCCTCCTATGGTGAAATCTTCACCAGATCAGTGATTGTTTTTCATCCGTTTATGTGGAATGTCCACTATTCAAGTCCCTGTATAAGCTTTTACCCTAGAAACAATAATACATTAGGACAAGTACATTAATATAGAAACTTGACATCTTCTGACCAAACAGAATTCAGCATTCAGTAGCACTGTGGTATAAATAATGCTAAGATAGTGGGTTATATGGAATGAAGAATGTAATTAGTAAGATTTCAAATTGTTTCTCTTCCAGAACAGTTGAGAAATTTTTAGGGGTTTTTGGTTGCATTTTGGTGTACATTTCTAGTTTTCTTTTGTTCCTCAAACCGAGGTCTGGCCTTTTCATGTCCGATTATTCATTCTACCTTTTAGCATGACACACTCTTTGGTATAGATCCATGAAATTAATAATAATTGACACATTTCCCAAGCTTTACATTGTTTTAGCTGATCATTCTAAATAATACAGTGTATTTACAATAGTTTTTTACCATTGCAAACAAACAGTAGTCATTAACAAGCTCACATCAATAACACGTCTCAAATGAAGCTCTTTTATCAAAACAACAGTAATACTTATCTATTGACAAGAACACTTTGGCAATCAGAGCAAAATGACAAAAAACACTAAGTGTTATATATTATTAGTTTATTAGTATATATATTAAACACTAATATGTGTGTATATATATATATATATGTATATATATATATATATATATATATATATATATATATGCAAGTATATTGTGTGTTCTCTAAATTCATTTTGTGTAGAAATTACATTATGAAAACCAAGTTCACAGTGTGAAGAGTTTTTAAAATGTGAACTAAAAACAAAGCAAAAAAAAAAAAAAACCCAACCTGAAATATATATTTAATTATTGCTCATCATGTGACTCCACATTGTGTCATCGAGTTCACTCTAGTAGAGAAGCAGTGATGTAGTTGTTCAGTTCCAGATCAGTCTAGTTACACTGGGTCAACCATTTCAAAACATTGTCCTTTAAATAGCTGATTTTCTACACATCACGCTTAGGGCAGTGGTCTACTCCATGCCCTTTTACCTATTTACCTATTACCTATTGTCTCTCCCTAATTCACTCTTATTCTGTTTGTGTCAAATATTTGACTATATATTAGTGTCCAGTTTATTGAGTATTTCCATTAAGCTTTACTTTCTATATTTGATTTCTATTTTTGATTAGTTATGGCTATAAAATGAAGCAAAGCATTTAACATCCCATTTAAAAAAAAAAAAAAAAAAAAAAAAAAAAAGCACAGCATGTAAATTTGCATTTTAATATAAACATGTTTAGGTAGTTATGCTAAAATATATAATATATAATATGTAATATATAATATTTATATCCTTTTAAATATAGTTTACAAGACATAGTAGCCACTTTACTACTATGTAAAGTGAACTAGTGTAAACTATTTTACACTTTACTTAAGCACAGTGCATTAATTGTACTTGCTTACATGAATCATACTGTTTTTCTGTTATTTATATTGTATTTTGGATAATATATTCTTATTTTCTTACTCTTTCTTACTCCTGCTTCAGTATTTCTCTTGTCTTTTTTCAAAATCCCAGGTACTGTATTGACGTCCAAGAGTTCGAAAGATCAGATAGTGTGTGTGTGTGTGTGTGTGTGTGTGTGTGTGTGATGCAACCCCCCCCCCCACACACACACACACACTTTGGCCAAATAATTAAATAATTCCTATAGTGCCAATTAGTAGAAATTATAGGTCTCCTGTTTTAGAAATTCATATTGCATTACCAGAATGATGGGTAACTTTTTTCTTTATCTTAACAAAATACATTTTAAAAAATATCGTACATCAGATTGTTTGATTGATTGATTGATTGATTGATTTCTTTATTTATTGTCACATACATAAACATACAACAAAATGACTTGCCAACATATACAGTTACAGAATAATTGAGTGCATATTACAAACAAATAGGCCATATTTCATGTAAAAAATAAAGTGCTCATAATGTTATTGTACAAGAATGGTTCTTGCATATCAAGGATATGTTGTAGTTGGAGGGTGTGTTTTCAGTTCAAGGTTCAATATGGTGATAGCTTTAGGATAAAAACTGTTCATGAATCTTGTGGTTTTGATAGACCTGCAGTGTTTTCCAGACAGCAACAATTCAAACAAATGATGGGCAGGGTGATATGGGTGCTTCTGAATGTTATGTGTTTTCAGCAGGCAACATTTGGTTTGTGATGATGTTCTGTCTTTATGATTCTCTGCAAGGAATGACACCAAGAACTGTTTTGACAGGTTTACCTTCCTGAGTGTTCTAAGGAAGTACAGCCACTTTTGTGCCTTCTTGACTAGCGCCATGATGTTTACCTTCCATGAGAGGTCCTCTGAGATGTGTGTGCCCAGAAATTTAAAGCTGGACACTCTCTCCACCATCTCCCCATTGATATGCAGTGGTGTGTGAACATCCCGCTTCTTCCTGAAATCAGTAATTCATCAAAAAGTTATTTTGTTTTCTTGATGTTTAGAGTCAGATTATTTTCTCTGCACCACACCATCAGTCTCTGCATCTCCTCTCTGTAGACAGACTCATCGCATCTGGTGATCAACCCCAACACATTCATGTCATCTGCGAATATGTTAATGGTGTTAGTGTTATAAAATTCTATTCATTCATGGGTATACAGAGAATAGAGAAACGGGCTCAGTACACAGCCTTGTGGTATTCCTGTGCTGAGTATCAGAGCTGAGGAATGATGCGGGCACATCCTCACTGACTGTGTTAATAGTCCTTAATCCACAGATGTTGTGCTGTATGCCTAGGTCAGATATCTTGGAGAACAATCTGCTGGGTAAGATAGTATTAAAGGCAGAACTGTAATTCATAAACAGCAGCCTTGGTGCTCCAGGTCACACAGTACAGTGTGGAGGGCAGTGAAGATGGCATCATCTGTCGACCTTTGGCTCTGTGTGGTATGCATACTGGTGGGGGTCCAAGGTGAGTGTCAGAGCAGCCTTGATGTGATGTAGAACCAGCCTCTCCAGGCATTTCATGATTACAGGTGTCAGTGCAGTCAGCCTATAATCATTAAGGGATATTATGGCAACCTGCTTTGGCACTGGCACTATCATGGCACTATTCTTCAGGCAGGTTGGAACAGTGCACTGCAACAGAGAAAGGTTGAACATATTTGTAAATACCTCACCTAACTCTGCTGCACAGTCTCTGAGGACGCATGCTGGGATAGCTTCTGGACCAGCTGCTTTCAACAATATTTAGTTGGTATAAATCTAATCAAGACAGCAGATGGATTCTTTATATGAATCACGGTGTGTAAGAAACTGCAGGCACTCCACATTCACAGCGTCTCACGAGAAGACTGGGTTTGTGCATCACACTGTAGCTTATCAGCGTCGGGTGATGTAGTCAAAAGCACAGATCTCGTCTCAGCTGTTACATTCAACCTCGAACACTACTGTAATTTGATGCACACAATGAAACTGAACCATAAGTGCTTGTAAATGGTTTAGTTTATCCATTTTGCATTTCACATAATAATTTCTTGAGCGTAAATCCTCAGCAATTTTACACCAAAAGCAACTTATATGATATATGCAGAATACAGCACGGCCTACAAACATAGCCATCAAAAACTACAACACACTCCCATCTCAAACGCTCTCACGTTCATGTTCACTCGATTACTGATTGCACACACATGGACTCAGTCACACTCAGAGTATAAAATGACTCTGCAAGTTCACATGCACGTTGTGAAGTATGTAGTTTGGTCTATGTTGATTCTCCCTAGTTGTTACCAAGCCTTAGATTATTGCTTGCTATCCTGGCTATCCTTGATCTTGTTTCTGGTTTCCTCGACTTGCTCTTGTCTACCCTAGTTTATGCCATTTTTTTGATCACCTGATCTTTGCCTGCACCTCGACCCTGCTTTTGAATCTTGCTCTAGGGTTGATTGCCTGGATTCGTAAAAACCGGACAACCTGCATTTCTGTCCTCGCCTGCTTACATGATAACATGTAAATATCTGTAAATATTTTAAACATGCATTAACATTGTATATGATTACGTAAAGTTTGTTAATATGATAAGTTATACAACCCCATTTCAAAAAAAGTTAGGAAACTGTATAAAATGTAAATAAAAACAGAATATAATTATTTGCAAATCTCATAAACCCATATGTTATCCACAATAGAACAAAGAAAACATATCAAATGTTTAAATTGAGGAAATGTACCATTTTAAGGAAAAAATAAGGTAAAGGGAAAGTAAGTGTTACTAAAAAGAAACAGCTGGAGGTTAATTGCAAACAGGTCAGTAACATTAATAAGCTAATTTGGAAGATTTATGAAACTAACCTGTGGCAAATTTGCCTTAATGTATGTTATTTGGTAAATATTGAATTTATTATTTAAAAATATAAATATTTTTTATTTGGAATTTGATTTAGTACTTGAATGAGCAGATTTTATGTTGTGTTTATTAGACAAGCACTTAAATATTTTGTTTTGGGAATAACTGATATTCTGATACATTTGCGTAATGTAATACATCACAGATGTAATAAATGATTATATTAAGTTACTCACTGCTTGAGTAGTCATTTTATGTCATTTTAAGTTGTTATTTTGATGATTTGATACTTTTTAATTTAAAACTTTAATTTGATACTTTTACTTGAGTATAGATTTTGCTTATTCTACACACCTCTGTATATAATACATTACGCAGAATGTTATAAACACAGACCATAAAGATGTGCAGAATGTTGCTACACTTACTGCCAGCTTTCATTCCAACACATGCACTATTTCATTTGTGAGAGTACATTATGAAAGTAAAATACAATTAAAAAAATAAGGCTTCTTTGTAGACAGTTGGTGCGTAAGTAATACATAGTCAGATAGCTTATTTTAAATGAGTAGTTCAGCCAATATTGTATAATTTCCCCTTAACGAAAATGTAATGTACTATAATATATTATGTATATATTAATATATATTTTCTTCTTTTCTTTTCTTTTTTTTTTTTTTTGGGTGAAATGATTCCTTCAGTTCATAAGTGCCAGCAGAATTACCAGGACTTTCTCTTTTTTTTTTCCATTTCTCCAGATTACAACAAATTCATGACTAGTTTCATCACCATTCTCACATTTGCCAAATAATAGCAGTGTTCAAGGTCTTAGTGCCCACACCACTTGAGTGACCAGTACTTTAACATTTCTGTTCATGTGCATATAGTATATGTGTGTGTGTGTGTGTGTGTGTGTGTGTGTGTGTGTGTGTGTGTGTGTGTGTGTACATGATTGCTTTTTGTTCAGCTACCTCAGTTTTTTTTTTTATCTTGCAGTTATTCTTGCCAAGTTACCAGGTATTGGCTTCACGGGGTCAAAAGATCAAATAACTATCTACGGGTGTTTGTGTGTGCGTGTGTGTGTGCGTGTGTGTGTGTGTGTGAACATGCTCTGTGCATACTTTGACCTGAATTCGTGAAACTGTGAGAATTCACCTGATCACACTTGCACTCAGGGCTGTACAGAGTTAACAGAAAAAAGAAGGCAAATACCTTTGTGTATGTGTATGTGAGTGTGTGTGTGTGTGTGTGTGTGTGTGTGTGTGCATTTCTCCATCTAAATATGTTTTCAGGTTCATATGGTCAAGATTATTGTAACCTATTAAAACCTTTTACATTACAACTCTGTTCTGTGGAGTTTTTTTCAGTTAAAACTACTGTCACTTACAGTATCAGGAACATTTTAGAAATAGTAATAGTATTGTGTGTGTGTGTGTGTGTGTGTGTGTGTGTGTACATGTGCGTGTGCGTGCGTGTGTGTGTACATGTGTGTGTACATGTGCGTGTGCGTGCGTGTGTGTGTGTGTACGTGTGCGTGTGTGTGCGTGTGTGTGTGTGTGTTTTAATTATCTCAGTGCTCCAATATGTTAACATGTACTCTCATGCGTGCATCTTTATGATATCATGCAGTCAGGGTGAACATGGTTCAATTTTGCAACATTAGCCAGATTAGAGCTCTAAGCGACTAGATTAATGTGTAGTATCTGTGAGAAGGTGAGAGAAAAAGAAAAAGTAAAAAAAAAAAAAGGCTTTGAATAAACTCTGAGGATTATGGAAAATGGAACAAACTGAGAAACATTTAACAGTACACACAGTTGCCAGTTTATTAGGTACACCCCGTTAGCAATTTTCAGGTAAACTTACCTATAGATCATTTTGAAGGACCACCATTACAGACAGCAGCTCCTAGGTTTCTATATAACGCTCCAGAAATGATAAAGTGATAAAAGATAAGATAAATATAATGACAGCAAGTGTACACAGTGTTTTAAAACCCCAACAACGGTGCTGCACCAAATACACTCATACTAGCAGCGCACACACACACACACTACCATGTCAGGTCATTTTAGTGGTCTTGTAGTGGTCCATTTTTATTACTGGACTCAGTAGAGTGGATTAACCTACAAACTGCATCTGTATGGTGTGGATATAATGTAGCCTTAGCCAGTAAAGGGCTATTTATGTTGGCTTGAGAAGGCCAACATACTGTTTTGCTTTATAAGCTTCTTCTTCTTCTACTTCTTCTTCTGAGAAGAACCGCCTTGCAACACCCTGGCAACTGTCTAGGAACAGCCCAGCAACGATCCACAACAACCTAGGAACGACCCAGAACACCCTATCAACCACCCAGAACACTCTAGCACCCGCCTAGCAACACCCTAACAACCACCCACAACACCCTAGCAACACCCTGGCAACCACCCAGAACATCCTTAGCAACTGAAAAGTATGATGTGTTGTTTATTAATAAAATAATAATTTTTATCTTTGGTAATCTGCAGTTGTATAATATGGATAGAAGACTTCAGGGTGTGTTGATCTTGGAAAATAATCAACTTTGGGGTTGATTCATAGCATGTCATCATTGAATAGTTTCCTTTTATCTTTTCTACTATTCTCCTATTTCCTTTTAACGCATTTTAGGGCCCGGGTGCACAGTTGCTTAGCGGTTACCAGGATCACCTCACACCTCCAGGGTTCGGGGTTTGATTCCCTCTGCGGCCCTGTGTGTACAGAGTTTGCATGTTTCCTCCTGGTGATTGGCATGAATGGGTGTGTGAGTGTGCATGTGATTGTGCCCTGTGCTGGACCTTTTTAGGGCTAAAAAAACAACAGGATTTCAAGAATAAAGTTATATTGTAAAAATATTTTGAGAAAAGGGTCCCTTGCTGAAAAAAAATAGAAACCCTCATATAATTTGTAATGGTTTTAATGGTTATACTGGGAATTGTATTGGTTTAAAGGAAAAACTGTAATGTCCCTGTGGGTCTCTGGTGGATGGATAACATTAGGGAACATACATCCTTAATACTATACTATATATTAATACATACTATTACGTAATAGAAACAATTTGGTAATGGTTTTATTGGTTAACATTTGATGGTTTGTAATGGTATTTATAGTGGAAACCATTAGCATTTCTGTGATGGTTTCTATTGTTTAATTTTTTCAGCAGGGTCATAATATTATCCTTTATTTTTGAAGTATTATGACTTTATTCTCCAAATATTGTTATTGTTGTTCCCCTAAAACGCCTTTGTCCAAATCCTAAGTCGAGTTTGTCGACTTTTCTTCGAAAGAAAACATCGAGTGATGAGTCTATCGTCACTTGATTAGACATGTCTGATGGAGGAAATGCAAGTCAAGCTGGCTGAATAAAACTAGCTAGCGTAGCCAGCTAGTAAGATAATATTTAACCAACCGGACAACAATACGCATTTTCCCTAAGTAAATATGTAACGTCTTATCAACTTGGTTAAAACATATCCTGAAAGAGCTGAACTAAGAGGTATGCATTTCTGTTTCGGGTCGCGGAGCTACTTTTAATTTCTATCTAGTTAGCTGTTATTTAAGAAGGTAGCGTTAGCTGTCAATGCTTATCTCACTGTCTAGAAGGCAGGTAGCTTGTGTTTATTTTCTTTGGGTTGGTTTTTTATTTTTTTTTTATTTTTTATTTTAGCTCAAACTAGCGGTTAAGGACACGTTTCAGTGTTCAGTGAGTTGCTCTGTGTTCTTCGATGTTGTTGAGGGAAGAAAATGGCACAGAAGTCTGTTTGCTATCCAGCTTTAGCGACACTGAGTCTGATCTGTGAAGCGGGTCTGCTAATCGGATATAATAAGGAAGAATGGATTTGCATGACTAGCTGTTGTCATAAATAAATGAGTGTGCTAAAGTGATTTGTTTATTCATTGCGGTTTTTCTAACTAGCAGTTATACATTAGCGTGTGAGGTCTTTGTGCGTCGTAGTATTGCAGATTGAGCTGGTTTACCTCCCTCGTTTGGATATTTGTACTTATTAAAGTACATTTAAAAAGAAAGAAAGAACACTTGTATTGTTTTCAGTGCTGTTGATTATTCCTTATGCTTGTTGTGGTTTTATATTTCACTGCCTGGACTGAAACATAAGATTGATGCTGTGATTTGGCAGGTCGCAGTCCTTTCAGCTCAGCACCCCTGCTGTAAGATGTGTTATTAATTCAGTCTACATTGTCTGATCACAGGATTGAGGTGTGTGAGGTGAGGATGGAGAACTCTGGCTATGCAGAGAGCTTTCCTGACATGCACGCGGCCACCAGCAGCGACGAGGACCTGGTGGAAATCGCTGGGGCCACTCTGGATTTCTCCAATACCGATGACGTGCCTCCTTTAGACCGGGATTATGGATCAGGTAGCTGTCCAAATGACCCCAAAATCAGTAGTAACACATCTCACACATGAGATGTGATCTCACGTGACCATTTGTAGGCATGGAGAATACACGGTTAATACAATGGAGCCAAACAGCTTTCAGTTTATACAGAGTGCTTTTGAATTCTCGATTCTGATTGGTCAGAAGGTGTTGATTAATTTTCTACTGCATCAGCTCAGACAGTAGTGCTGGCAATAATTCAGAACACAGGTTTATATCAGTGCGCTCGGTCGAATATATCGTGGAGACGTTTATTTTTGGAAGGAGTCTCCAGTACCTGTGCTTCGTAAGTTAGAGTCAGCTGTAACTTTACGTTTTCCGACAGAGGAAAGTCTTCATGGTGGCAGGATTTGCACAAGCTGCGTTTTGGTCTCGCTTCCAGAAAGAGAAAAACGAGAAGCTGGTGTGACACGGGACTGTATGACCTGTAATTCTTTAGTAGATGTAAAATTGTAATCATTGGGAAATTGCTGTGCTATGAGACAAATAAAACACTATGGGAAGTGTTGGTATTGGAAAATAGTAAACTTTGCTTCAGGCCATGTCACACCACTTTTGTAACTAAAGCCGTCCCCCAAGCCTCCCCCATCATGTGGTATATATATATCATAACTTTTATGATTAAAAAAAAACCTTTATGACTTTTATAAAACTATATAACGAACAGGTATTGAACATGAATTATCAAAAATGTTTCTGAACACTATAACTAACTACTTTGAACAAGAGAACTAGGTTGTAATAACATGGACTATTTTACATGTAAAACATGTTGTACTCCATTCGTCTTGTGTTCTAAAAAACATTTGTATACAAAAAACATTTGTATACGAATTATGTCAATTGGGAGCAGACGCAGAGAGAGGTGTGAGTGCAGCGGGAAAGCAAGACCTGGCCCTTGCAGGACAGTACTGGTGACATTTGGAAATTTGCTAAGGTTTGTCCAAAAAGTCGCTAAGTTGGCAACACTGGCCTGCACTGACATCTAGATAAAAGGCAGGCTAAACTCCGCCTCTCCCCCGCAAAAAGAAAATACAGAGAGAGAGGGAACATGGGGTTTTCCATTTATGCCCATTCTATTTGAAAAGCAATAAAATACACCTAGTACCCAAATGATTCCCTGTCTGTGTTATTTTCTTAAACAGTTTGCGCCCCCTTCCGATCTCTCCGTGCCCCCTTGGTTGAGAAGCACTGGTTTATCGAATATAATAATTGCATATATTATTTGTTTTCAAATTGTTCAAATTTATTCCTTCAGAAATAAAGAGTCCATGAAATAATAAAGCTTGTGGTGTAAGTTGAACTTTTCCACTTTTCTCTGTTTGTCCAACATCCTCTTTGTGAAGGTGCAGGTGGAGCTGGGAATGGACCTAATGTGGTTCCTAAACTGATGGACCTTCTAGATGAGCCAGTGCCTGGAGTGGGCACTTACGAAGACTTCAACACTATTGACTGGGTGCGAGAGAAGTCCAAGGACCGGGATCGTCACAGAGAGGTTGTGTATAGTAATATATACACAGTACAGTAATATATCCAGTAATATCTCCAATATATTACAGTACAGTAATATCTCCATGCGGCGTACAATCCAGACCCCAGTGTGGCTAGATTTTTTCATTCCAACCATGCAGGAGCACCTGATATATATGTACGTAATTATGTTTTTAATAACTGAGATCATTTAGCCGTAGGTGTGCTTCTGCTGAGTTGGAATGAAAAGCTTTGGTCCTTTGGACACCTCCTGGGATATACTAATATCCGCCAGTCTGTTTTGGATGCACTGACTGTGCATGACTGTATTTTGCAGATTGCCAGTCAGAGCAAAGAGTCTACGTGGGCTTTAATGAAGAGCATCAGTGATGCCTTCTCTGGTTGGCTCCTCATGTTATTGGTTGGATTGATGTCAGGTTAGTAATCATGTTTTTTTCCCCGCTGTGAGATCTAATAACTGATAGTAGGTTCAGTTGCTCTCAAATCCCCAAACATTGGGCCTCATTTATCAAACTGGATATGAGCAGATTTATTTAGAAATCATTTACACAAGAAATATGATATTCATGAAAATCCAGTTAGTTAGTAAAAACATAACAACTTATAATATTGGGAAACTCAGTTGTTTCATATGAATAACTTGAAAGTAAAGCTGGCATGATACCAGTTTTTCTTTTCCGATATTGATACAGAAACTGAAATTTTGAGTATCAGCCAATGTCGATATCCATCCAATATTGTTTTCTTTAAGAACTATTAAGTTTCCAAATTATTTTTTATTTAAAATGTATTAAATGTCTGAAGCACTTCACAGGTAAACACAATTATCTATTAATGATTTATATAAACCATGTACAGCCATGTGAAAAAATAAGTGTACCCCATGGAAATTGTTGGCGTTTTTGACATATTTGGACAAGGTCAGTTGAAATAGTAGCTCTTCTGTTTCAGTAAACAACCTAATTTAACATTATATAAAAAACAGTAATTAGTAATTTGTTTAAAGACCAAATCCAGCAAATTTAATAAAAAATTATCAATAACTCAATTTTAATTTTAGTCTATTATATCTTTTATGCAATTTCAGACTTCTAAAGAAAAATGTTCTCTTACGAGTATATTATATAACGTTGGATACTGACTTTATATATAATATAATATAATGTAATATAATATATATATTTGTTACTAGATTTGATATTAAATATATTTTCTCCGATATCTGATCCAACAATTTTTTTTAGTATTCTCCCAATATAACTGGTTATCATGACATAGCTGTCATTATTGTTCAATCTCACCCAGTCATGATTATCATAGAAGATTTGATTGATCAATCCATTAACATCCATTCTGCTTTATTTCCTTATTTGATATAAAGGTGCTCTGGCTGGTGGGATTGACATCTCTGCTCACTGGATGACCGACCTGAAGGAAGGAGTATGTCTCATTGGCTTCTGGTTCAACCATGAACACTGCTGCTGGAACTCCAACGAGACCACATTCCAGGAGAGAGACAAATGTCCGCAGTGGAAGAGCTGGTCCGAGCTCATGCTTGGCTCCAATGACGGGCCATTTGCTTACGTCATTAACTATCTTATGTATGTGTGCTGGGCTCTGCTCTTCTCCTTCCTCGCAGTGTCTCTGGTTAGAGCCTTTGCTCCTTATGCCTGTGGCTCTGGTATCCCTGAGGTACAATATTGATTTCTTTCCTTCTTTCTATTTTTTATTTATATATATATATATATATATATATATATATATATATATATATATATATATATATAATATTATGTGGGGAATGAATTTTATATAATTATATATATATATATATATATATATATATATATATATATATATATATATTATGTGAGGAATGAATTTTATATATATATATATATATATATATATATATATATATATATATATATATATATATATATATATATATATAAAATTCATTCCTCACATAATATATATATATATATATATATATATATATATATATATATATATATATATATAATTATATAAAATTCATTCCCCACATAATATTATATATATATATATATATATATATATAATATTATGTGGGGAATGAATTTTATATAATTATATATATATATATATATATATATATATATATATATATATAATTATGTGAGGAATGAATTTTATATATATATATATATATATATATATATATATATATATAAAAAAATTATATATAATATAAAATTCATTCCTCACATAATGTTGTCCAGAGGGAATCTTGTTGTTGTCATTTTGGATATAGATGCCTATTTTTCTGAAAAATATTTTACTCTCACTCTGGTCCTCAGATTAAGACCATCCTCAGTGGGTTCATCATTCGTGGTTACTTGGGCAAGTGGACCCTGATGATTAAAACAATCACTTTGGTGCTTGCTGTGTCGTCTGGTCTGAGTCTGGGCAAAGAGGGCCCATTGGTCCATGTAGCGTGTTGCTGTGGAAATATACTGTGCCATCTTTTTACCAAGTACCGCAAGAATGAGGCCAAAAGGCGAGAGGTAAATGAGAAATGGGGAAGAAGCATGCAGAGTTATCCTAAAGTTAATCCTAAATTATAACTAAAGAGTTTGGCAGTTTCAGCTAAAATCTATATCTCAGCTTTGTTGGTTGTGGTCCATTGTAACCGTTCTCTTAATTCTGTGTGCGCTAATACATCAGGTACTCTCTGCTGCCGCTGCAGTCGGTGTTTCAGTGGCGTTCGGTGCTCCTATTGGAGGAGTTCTCTTCAGTCTAGAGGAGGTAAATGACCTCCGGTTATTCATTCCTTTTTGCTGACTGTTTTTTACTGCTGTTCAATTGTATTTGAAGTGGTTTAGTTACTTCTGGTGGAATACAAAGCTTATCTCTTTTATAGTCAGTGAGAGCACCAAGTCCATCAAGTGGTTCTTTCTGAACATTTCTCTCCTGTAGGTGAGCTATTACTTCCCCTTAAAGACACTGTGGCGTTCTTTTTTCGCTGCCCTTGTGGCTGCCTTCACACTGCGCTCCATCAACCCGTTTGGAAACAGCCGGCTGGTGCTGTTCTATGTGGAGTTTCACTCCCCTTGGCACCTTGTTGAGCTGTTGCCCTTTGTGTTACTGGGCATCTTCGGTGGCATCTGGGGAGCCTTCTTCATTCGGGCGAACATCGCCTGGTGTCGGCGGCGCAAAACCACACGTCTGGGCCACTACCCGGTCCTGGAGGTGCTGGTGGTGACCGCGCTCACAGCTGTGCTGGCCTTCCCCAACAGCTACACGCGCATGAGCACCAGCGAGCTCATTTCAGAGCTGTTCAACGACTGCAGCCTGCTTGACTCCTCCCAGCTATGCAACTACGATAACGCAACCAACATCAAGACCAACAGCAACACCCTGCCCGACCGACCTGCCGGCCACCAAGTCTTCACCGCCATGTGGCAACTGGCGCTGGCGCTCATCTTCAAGATGCTCATCACCGTAGTTACCTTTGGCATGAAGGTCAGTGGAAATAGTATCTCTGCTGTTTCAGTAAACAACCTAATTTAACATAATATAAAAAAACAGTAATGAGAAATTTGTTTAAAGACCAAATCCAGAAAATTTACTAAAAAAATAGCAAAAAAAGTATTATCTTTTTTGTCATTTCAGACTTCTAAAGAAAAACGTTCTCTTTGAGTATATTTTTTGAAGAAGTTGGATACTGACTTTAGTGGCGCACAACGTTTGTTTCCCATTCTGTGAACACACGTTTGTGCTCACCTGTCTTATACATACACACACTCATTAACGTGTCACTAGTGAGAGAGCACTGAAAATCGGGCCCTGTAAATAAGTCTAGTTTTAGAGACCAGGAAGTGGCTGGTTTACTGACGGGCTGTAAACAAGCATTCGGAGAAAACAGTAGGGATTTTAAATCTGGTTTCTCCTGCTGTAGTGAAAAACTGCAGCTCATGGCAACTGATGATGTCTTAAAACATAACTTGTTTCAGAAATGCTGACACGTAGCCAAGGTACCCATTAAGGCTGTTTTTGATTTGTCCTTTGTCTCACTTGAATGGTTTTCTAGGGTGACTTTGTAGTAGTATTTGAAGTCATCTACTTCAGTGTTGAGTGTTGAGTCAAATTCTTTTAAACACATTTCACATCAACCGAAGTCCAGCATTGCCACTGTATATGATCCAATAACATTTATTCGCAGAAGAAATTAAGCCTACTATGTGCAATGTAGGGAGGCAAAAAATTTTATTTTAATAGTTATTATTCATGTGAATTACAAATAAATGTGGCTGTAAATGGGAAGAGTTGTAGCAAACAAAACTGGAGGAAGCAACGTAACATATTACTCTATTGAAGTTCTCCTTTTGGACTGACTTAATGATTATTCCCTGTAACAATCACAGTAAGCAATTTAATTAGAAATAAGGAATTGGATAAGTTATTGATTTTAAACAAAAATAAAATAATTTAAATGAATCTTCCTCTCTACATCTTTGTCTAAACTTTTTTTAAATCACACAGATGTTCATCATTAATCTTAACAAGCCAAAACGAAACCGTATAAACCTGCTTCATTAAATTGTGAAATTACTACATATTCAATATCAAGCCCTTTGAATCACATGTAATATGCCAATGATTACAATGTTTAATTTATTATTGTATGAAATATATGATTTTAAACAGGCATTCACTCACGTCTGTATCGCTCTTTCTCTCTCTCGCGCTCTCTCTCTCGCTCTCTTTCTCTCACTCTTGCTTTCTCTCTCGCTCTTTCTCTCTCGCTCTTTCTCGTTTTCTCTCGCTATCTTTCTCTCTCTTGCTCTTTCTCTTTCGCTCTCTCACTCTCTCGCTCTCTCTCCCTCTCTCTTGCGCTTTCTCTCCCTCTTTCTCTCACTCGCTTTCTCGCTCTTGCTCTTTCTCTCTCGCACTCTTGCTCTTTCTCTCTCGCTCTTTCGCTCTCTCACTCTCTCGCTCTGTTTCTCTCGCTCTCTCTCTCCCTCTCTCTTGCTCTTTCTCTCCCTTTCTTTTGCTCTCTCTTGCTCCCTCTCTTGCTCTCTCTTTCTCTCTCGCTCTTATACGTTTATTATTAGTCTTGGATTACACTGAGCATCCTTCGTACTGTGTATGAGCTGTTACTATGGAAACATTAACGTAGTGGCATTAATATTAGCCTATTGTTCATGTTACGTCTGGAACTACTGTCATGCAGTTATACAAAAATAATGCACACCTTCTGACCAATCAGATTCAAGCATTCAACCATTCTGTGGTGTAAGAGTTTATAACATCAACCAGTATTTATATTTATTTAATTTTTTACATTTATTTACCAAGCAATTTTTAAAATAATAATTTCATGCATTCTACATTATACCATGCTTTTACATTTTTAAGTGAAACTGTCAGTGTACTGAACTTTCTTTTCAACCATCATTCAAGTCTGTCTGAGATAGACAGTTTCTCCCATGATGTTGCAAGTGTGCATGGAAGAGTGCACGACTCACGCTTTTAAAGGTTGTGAATTTGTGTTTGAGTGCAAAACAAAACATAGTGTAAAACGACATTAAACTTTTTTTTTTTCCTCTGTCCCATTTGACATCTCTGTTTGGCTTCTTGTTATCTAAGCATGAAACTTATATGTTAAAAGAGTGAAAATGAGTTAATACGTGAAATCAGTCCGGGGTTTTTTTTGTGTGTGTGTCTTTTAAAACTGCCATAGCGGCCTGTGTGGTTCAGCTGTATCAGTACTGTTGCAGCCACGAGCAGCACTGTAATATGTTCTACCCAGGAATAAAGACATATGGGCTCTTACAGTACATAATCATTTTTCATAATCATACTAATGACAACTACTTTTTGCAGCTCAAGTGCAAGCCAATTTCCCTGCATCGGATTTAAAAGGAGTGTTTTATTAAAGCTAGTTTCACTGAGCTTTCAATTGCACTAATATAGAAAGGAGTCTCCTCCTCAAGTAGAAAAAAAAACAACAACAAACCCATGCAGACTTTACTGCTGTTGGGTTTTGTTGATATCGAAAACTCCACAGGATGTATGCAGTCATGGTCAGCCTCTCAGAGTTGTACTCATTTTGTCTGTCACGTGTATGAGCTGTGAAAATGACTGAAATACAAATCTCTATATAGTTTTACTATCCAATAAATAACACATTGCACAGTGATGTAGATGGCATTTGACAACATGTGAAACAGTTTATGCTCCCCACAGGAGCTCATCTTTAAGTGCTTAGTAATTAAATTGCAGTTCATCTTGTAAAAAAATAAATAAATAAAAAACCCAAGGCTGTTATAAAATGAGCAGAGTTCATGTTTTAACAGGCATTTTAACACAAAAGCTGGTGAATGTTAATGTTTCAGTGCATTAGCGTGTATTGAGGTCCATCAGGAGAGTGAGGCATGTTTTCATATTCGCTCTTATTCAAGGACCCTTAATATTCAGCATGAATATAATTATAATATCATTATAACTGTACTTTTTTCTTACTTGACTAAATGATCTCCTCTGTCAGATTTTATTGACGGATTTGTAACTGGGGCATGTTTTGTGTACAGTTTTAAATCATAGTCATTTATCAAATTACTGTTTGTCTTTCTTCTGAGATTTGACTGGTCATTTTCCTCTATCCAGGTTCCTTCAGGTCTGTTCATCCCCAGCATGGCTGTGGGGGCGATTGCAGGAAGGCTGCTGGGCGTGGGCATGGAGCAACTGGCATATTACAACCATGACTGGGTTATCTTTAGGGGCTGGTGCTCACCCGGGGCAGACTGCATCACACCAGGCCTTTACGCGATGGTGGGAGCTGCTGCCTGCTTGGGTAAGAGGTTATGACTGACAGGTCTCTAATGCTGGTTTTGAATTTTCAGTATTGAAGTTTTCACAAATGCAGTTTCTCACATGAAATTTTTTTTTTAATGAAACAAAGATGTGGAATATGCAAAAGAAATTTCTTCCTTCTCTCTTCTAACTCTGCAGGTGGTGTAACTCGGATGACGGTCTCCCTGGTGGTCATTATGTTTGAGCTGACTGGAGGTCTGGAGTACATTGTGCCCCTAATGGCTGCCACCATGACCAGTAAATGGGTGGCGGACGCACTGGGCCGCGAGGGCATCTACGAGGCCCACATACGTCTGAACGGTTACCCGTTCCTAGAGCCCAAAGAGGAGTTCAGCCACAAAACACTGGCCATGGACGTTATGCGGCCTCGTCGTAGTGACCCCCCGCTCTCGGTCGTTACACAGGATGGCATGAGCGTAGAGGAGGTTGAGACTCTCATCGCTGATACATCTTACAGCGGCTTTCCCGTGGTGGTCTCGCACGAGTCACAGAGGCTGGTGGGCTTTGTGCTGCGCCGGGATCTCGTCATTTCCATCGGTGCGTGAGTTCTGAAACCACCTCAGCTATACCATGAGACTTTCAAAAAAGAAAACGCATGCCGAGTTATTATTTTTTTTGTCTTGTATATTCAAGGGGTGGACAAATTCTGCATTTCTTAGCTAGCCCACTGGGCAAGTAAAAACTACCATCAGCCAGACCATCTCAGCTGACGTGTAGTGTAGCCGACAGCAGGATTCCGAATGAGTAGCGCTCTCTATAGTTACTTGGTTAACAAAAAAATTTGTTTTGCAGAAAACAGTAGGGTAGGGGTTTTTTTTTTTCTTTCTCTGGTTGTTGAATCTACTTGTTGGCTGGGCAGCTATCAATAAAAACTAACTCTGGATAATCTTGTCCTGGGTGTCCGGGCTACTGATTTGTCCACCTCTGTGTGTAAGCTTCATCTGAGTGAACTGTGTGTGTGTGTTTGTGTGTGTTTGTGTGTGAGTGTATATATACAGATTTAGCAGGTTTTACTTTATCCCTTGTTGTAAGCCCATTGTTCAACAGTCTTATGGTTCTGATAAGAAATTGGTTCAAGGTGTTTACAGCACCCAGACCCCATACATTTCGATTTGTTGCTTCGCATCATTATAAATAATCGAAATCGCAGCTTCAGGTTGTGGACTTGTGCTTGGTCAGTGTTGATTTTATTACACTTTTCTCTCCAGAAAATGCTCGGCAACGACAGGAAGGCGTGGTGAGCACATCACGGATTTTCTTCACCGAGTACACTCCGCCCCAGCCCCCTAGCTTCCCCCCTCCCCTGAAGCTACGTGGCATCATGGACCTCAGCCCCTTCACAGTTACCGATCACACCGCCATGGACATTGTAGTGGACATCTTCCGCAAACTTGGGCTGCGCCAGTGTCTCGTCACTCATAATGGGTAAGCTCTTGGTAAACACTGTAGACTCAAACTGTAAAATTAAACAAATAATATCTATAATAAAAATGGTGTTTTTTGTTTTCGATATCTACTGGCTTTTATCATTTCTGGAGAAATGCAGAACATTTCTGGAGAAATGCAGAACAGATATGATTCCATCCTGTACTTATCCAATTTGCATCCAGGAAAATGCTCTCTCTTAAATGGACAGGCTAAAACTCTGTGTGGAGTAGATCTAGTGCAGAAAGATCATACGTGAATAGTACATAATGTCTTCTTTCTCTCTTCACTCACAGACGCTTACTGGGAATCATCACCAAAAAGGACATTTTAAAGCACATGGCTCAAATAGCCAACCGTGACCCAGACTCCATCCTGTTCAACTGAAAGCTGGCTTTTATAATCTCACCTCCTTTCCGATGTGTCCTCTCCCAAAAAAAAAAAAAACCCTGTTTGATTTGCACTACAGATATTAGTGCTAGGTTGAGAGCGCACTCACACTGTGATGGCCGTTTTCAGTGCCAAGATGGACACTTTATGCACTACGGCTTAATCGTCAAACTTGAGCAGATGATGACCAAGTCCTGGTTTCCAAGTTGCAAGTAGCCAATGTCGGTGTCATGACATATCATATGACTATCAGTTCATCTTGAAGGAAAAGAAGAGTGGGGAGTTAATTGAGTGGATATGCATGCACAATCCCAATCATATCAATTTCTTAATGTAGCTAAAGTGTGTTGAAATTCCTACAAAATGAGGAAAATTTTGAGCTAAATCTGTGATTCTGTCTTTTTTCTTTCTTTTTTTTTTATACAGTTCACAGATGTGTGTTTTGCAGATACATTACAAACAATTAATGACTAATCTCAGCTTAATAATTTGCAATATTTTAGTCATTAGTTTTGCCATAACTTTAATGAACTAGCTAAAACCGAGCATCAGGTAACCCCGAGGGGATGTCTGTGTTTGTTTGTTTGGGTCCTGCGTAAATGTTCTCATGTTCTCGCCTTTCCGTTGTATGTTTAATGTCTTGACATAGCTGTGACTTCAGCTTCTTGAACTTGTAGCTCATTGGTTTTGGAGTTTGAAGAGAAACAGGTTTACAGCATTGTGAAATATGTGAATGAGTTGATTTGAAGGGCACTCCCCATCCCAACCCCTTCCTCCCATGAAGGGTTGGTTTGCACATTCAAGCATTCAGAATCTTTTCTGGTTTTACCCCCCTTATGAATCTGCAGGGCAGCTGGGCATTCCACTTGTTCGATTTAATTGGTTGTTTTGTGGCGTCGCATGGATTTACAGCTGGGTATGACTGACTGTTCTGCCCTGTTGCTTGACCACTGTTGTCCTTTTGATTATTATACATTTTTCTTTCTTTGCTGGAAATCTCTTTAGCAGTTACTTCTGTTGTTGATTTGTGTTATTTATGTGATGTTAATCAGCACGGCCTAGCTGCCATGCACCAGTTATAAACTTTTGGTTTCATTGTTATACATTCTTCTTCAGGTGTGTTTAGACAGTGTATGATCATTTGTCGCGTTGGCATCTCCACTTGTTTAAAACAATAATAATTAAAAATAGATATTGTATTACGCTATATTCCTCAGGATATGATTTATGCATGGTTGGAGACTTTAATCATATTTTAACCACAACCCTAATCTCAGTGGTTTAAGATGAAACTATTTAAAATATACATCTTATCTTATCCAAAGCACTGTATATAATATTTAGTCAAAGGAAACAATGGTTCTAGGTGTATGAGCGTTCTCCTGACATGTTCTTGATGGCTGCCTGTTGAGTTTGTTTACCTGACGCCGCTCTCAATCAGGTGCATAAGCCAACTCGTTCATTGTTTACGTCCTCCAAAGACACATTCATACATTTTACATTAAGTTGTTCCTAAATCCATCAAGGGCTAGGGTTAAAGCCGGTACTTATGTACACAACACCTGATTTCCTTATCAGGTTTCGTCTTTAATAAGGTCGGGAGCTCTTTAAGGAAATCCTGTTGGATCTGCCCCTTTAATCACAGCTGTCCTCGTGTACCAGGGTCATACATCATCCCATGTCATGTGTGTCATCCCATCCCTTTTCACTTACCGTGGACCTCACTTAAATTATCTGGATAAATCACAAGGCCACTTTTTTTTTGCCAAGCAGTCTATTTGAGTATTATGTACTTGTGAGGTCTTAAAAAATGTAATGTCTTTAATCAGTTGTTTGTACTTGTTTAATTATCTGATCCATGCTTGTTTATATGTGTTCTTCTAAAATATGAATGTATCATTATCACAGTAATTTATTCATTAACACTCATAAGGCAAGTTGTGATTTGATCTACTGTGTTTATTGTTTGTAAATGTGTCACTGTGTCAATTTTCTGGCTGTAGGTTCAACTTGCATTAACCATGCTGAACAGAATTAATTGATTTCATATTCAGGCATAAATTTTACATAAAATTAGGCCAGTGACTGTTATGATCTCCACAGACTTTATTCTAACTGTGCCACGTATTTCTATTTCCCTGTTGAAGCAGAAACTGCTCCTGTTGTTGATCTAAATGACATTCACAAATGAGTCGGCTCTTTTAGGTAAACAATGAGCACTGACTTGCATGTACGAGCCATTTTTCCGTTTTAAAACAAATATAGGCAATGTTGTTAGACTTGCAGTCTAATTTAATCAAAATGCTTCCATGGAAACCTGTTCTCAACAACTGAACTGGTCAAAATAGCGCAAACTTTAGAATAAAAATGGCAATGAGCCAAAAACAAGTCTACTGAGTCAAATGATCTGACTCACTAAAGATTTCCAATCACTAGTATGGACGGCTATAGCAGGTGGGGGTGTGCTTTAGTGGGACAGGACAAAATGGTGCCCTATTTGTTCTCTCACTCTCTGAGCAGAATAAGCAGCCAGGAAGAGAAAAAGTGAAATTTTATTTAACAAGTACTCATACTTCCATTTAAAAAATGGTTTCAAGTTTCGTATAAACGTTTGTTCAACCAAAAAAAAAAAAATCATCATTCCTTTAAGGGCCATTGTTACTGATAATAATTGGAAAAACTAATAATAATAATTATTATTACAAATAATGATTGTGTAATACCATATTTCATGAAACTGATATTTTCTGAGACAATTATACTGTGAAAATCTAATGAAACCCTACAGTGCACCAACTGTACCAAGGGGCATGAGCAGCAATAAAAATCAATACTAAAAAAAAATCTCACAAGCTTACCCTGGGTCTACTACCAGTCATATTTTCAATGTAATGTTATTTTTCTAAATGGAATTTCCTCCTGCAAAAACAAATGATTCAGTTTGGGTCTATTGATTTTTTTTTTTAGGGCTTTGAGGTTTTCAGCTGGTTTTTAGCTGCATATAAACTATTCGCTTAAAATTAAATGTAAAAGAGAATGAGATATTAGGAACACTATACTAATACTAAGTAATAAATGTTTGTCAAAATAAATGTTTACCTTTTAAAAAAATCTATGCAGTTGATTAGGTAAAACATCAAATACCCTGTCTCTATACGTTTTTTGTTTAAATACAAGTCAAAGTACAATTACAAATCACTCCTCTTCCTTTTTATTAGCATTTTCTTTACTGTCCCAACCTTCTCGGAATTGGAGATGTGTGTGTGTGTGTATATATATATATATATATATATATATATATATATATATATATATATATATATATATATATAGCGAAAAAAAAAGAAACGTCCCTTTTTCAGGAGACTTTATTTTAAAGATCATTTTGTAAAATCCAAATAAGCTTTACAGATCTTTATTGAAAAGGGTTTAAACAATGTTTTTCATGCTTGTTCAATGAACCATAAACAATTGTTGCACCTGTACCTGTGGAACAGTCCTTAAGACACTAACAGTTTACAGGCGGTAGGCAATTAATGTCACAATTGCAATAACTTAGGACACTAAAGAGACCTTTCTACTGACTCTGAAAAACACCAGAAGAAAGATTCCTAGGGTTCCTGCTCACCTGCGTGAACATGCCATAGGCCTGCTGCAGGGAGGCATGAGGACTGCAGATGTGGCCAGAGCAGTAAACTGCAATGTCTGTAATGTAAGACGCCTAAGACAGTGCTACAGGGAGACAGGAAGGACAGTTGATCGTCCTTGCAGTGGAAAATTACATGTAACCATGTGAACCCCCCACCCCACCCCACCCCACCCCACCCCAAGGCATGATGAAGAACTTGCAAATGCCTTGGTGGAAGAGTGGAGTCACACCTCACAGCAAGAACTGACAAATCTGCAAATCTGGTGCAGTCGTTAAGGATGAGATGCACTGTAGTACTTAAAGACTACCACATGTGGACACCAGATACTGACTGTTACTTTTAATACTGATCCCCCACTTTGTTCAGGGACTGATTATTCCATTTCTATTCGTCAAATGTCTGTGAAACTTGTTCAGTTTATGTCTCAGTTGTTGAATGTTTTTATGTTAATACAAATATTTAAACATTTTAAGAAATTTGCTGGAAATAAAATGTGATAAGGATGTTTCTTTTTTTGCTGAGTATATATCATTTTTGAAGTCTTTTAAAATTATATTTCAATGTAAATTATAGTGCACTCAGACAAGCAAAAATGTCGTACATAGGTTTTATTAATGTACACAGTTTACTGTGAAGGTCATTTTACCTATATTAAAAATGTCTTTAAGTGCACCATATGGCTTTATGGACACATGACTATCACATCCATATGTTCTTTTAATGATCATCCCATTCCAGATTTATTCCCTAACTCATTGCTCATCCTCCACTCTTCTGGGAAGTCTTTCCACTAGATTTTGGATCGTGGCTGTGGGGATTTGCCCATTCATCCACAAGAGCATTGGTGAGGTCAGGCGCTGATGTTGGCTGAGGAGATCTGGTGTGCAGTCCGGATTTCAGTTCATCCGAAAGCTGTTCAATGTGGTTGAGGTCAGGGCACTGCGCAGACTGCTCGAGTTCTTCCACTCCAACCTTGGCAAACCATGTTTTCATAGACCTCACATTGTACACAGGGGCATTGTCATGCTGGAACAGGTTTGTGCCTCTTAGTTCCTGTGAAGGGAAACTGTAATGATACAGCATGCAAAGACATGCTATACAATTCTGTGCTTCCATCTTTGTGGCAGTTTGAGAAAGGCCCACATATGGGTGTGATGGTTAATATAAGTGTGAACATGTTTTTGGACATATAGTGTATATATCTGTAAATATCAGTGGGACACAAAAGACACTAAATCATGGAATCACCCTTCTAACTATGCATAGCCCTATACAACACTAACTTTTATGTTCCCTAAGGTGGTTTCACATCTTTTGTGGGTGTCAGCATGGGGATTAAAACTATACCCTTATGTATAATGATACCTTAGACTGAAGAAAATATTTTAGAGTAAGACAATAGTCTGGCCATCAATTCCTTGAAAGAAAGGCCTTTTCAAGTCCCATGTTGACTCAGGATGTTTCCCATGTGCTCTCACCTCTTCATACAGACAGCATGGGGATTGCTCAGAGATAAATCAAGTGAATTCTGAAGGAGATTTAGTGTTCATTTCTGTCCTGGGATTCATGCATAAACAATGAGTGCCTCATTGAGTCATGTGGCACTGTAGCCTCAGGGTGATGCACATGTGAGCATCTGGAGCTAGTCAAAGACCACAAACATGGACTTAAGAATGTCTTTTATTTTTTTTAAAAGACCATTTACAATTCAAAGGTCAAGGCCATTAAGAAGTACCTGGCTTGCGTTAACTGAAAAGCAGGGGTGAAAAATACATGAGTAATTGTACTTTATACTTTACTGGAGCATTTTTGAAACTGAAAACTTGTACACTTACTTAAGTACATCTCTTAAAAATGCACTTAGAATTACTAGAATTCTTTAAAATTCCTTCAAATTTTTTCAAATCTCAAAGGTTTCTTATCCAGTCAAAAAAACAGGTACACTATATACACTCACCATCCATTTTATTAGAAACACTGCACATTCATGTGGCAGCAGTGCCATGCAAAAAAAATCATGCAGATACAGGTCAAGAGCCTCAGTTAATGTTCACATCAAGCATCAAAATGAAGAAAAAATGCGATCTCTGTGACTGTGATGTTGGTGCCAGAAAGGCTGGTTTGAATATTTCATAAACTGCTGCTCTCCTGGAATTTTCACACATACAACATTCTCCAGAGTCTACACAGAATGGTGCGAAAAACATTGAGTGACCGACAGTCATGTGGGCGGAAACACCTTGACAGATCAAACGAAAATGACCAGACTGGTTTGCGCTGACAGGAAGTCTATAATTACTCAAATAATCACTCTTTACAACCATGGTGTGCAGAAAAGCATCTTTAGAATGCACAACACATCAAACCTTTAGGTGGATGAGCTACAACAGCAGAAGACCACATCTGGAACAGGAATCTGAGGGACAGACTCACTGGATAGTTGAAGACTGGCAAAAAGACCAGGTGATTTTATTTTTCCCTAGTCTTCAACTATCCAGTTTGGGTGAGCCTGTTCCCATAATAGCCTCAGATTCCTGTCCATTTACTTTTTACGTTTTAATAAGTAAGTAATTTTAAAATAGCATCTTTGTGTCTTTCAATTGAATAGTACTTTTTGGACTGGATATGAGTAAGATTTTGGCACATCATCTATACTTCCATAATTTCTCAGTACTTTTTTCCACCCCAGTTGAAAAGTGCATTTGTGAAAGAATGACTCCAGGATGCTTGAGTCTCTGGGCTCATTCAGTTTTCCAGAAATGAATACACTCAGAAAAAAAGCTATAGGTCATAGAATGCTTTCTACAGCTGGATTTTCCACATCTGGTGATATTTGAGCATGTGTTTATCCTGCAAAGTGGTAGGTATGCCAAATAAACTAAACAAACTGCATAAATCTATTTATGTTAGCAAGAATACTAGTAAATAAATAATTTTAGAGAGTCAGTGGTTATTTATGTTCATTTAAATTATGGTTATGAACTTCAACAACCAGTTCAGCCAATAGGGAAATTAAACAAATTTCCTCACACCTAATGTAGTTGCCTAATACTTTTGCTTCTTTAGTTCTGCACTGGAGTTACAAGGCTAACGTAGTTAATAATTAATGTAAGCCCATGATTACCAGTTTAGCATTATGCGAGCTGCATGTCTGAATCTACATACAATCATCTCAAAAACATCCTTTGACTATGTGATTTGACTATTGTTTCATAATATAGAATAGAATACAATATGCCTTTTTAAAGACTTATTACATTTTTTAAAGAAATATTAAAAAGTAAATATTGCTGAGAGGGGTCACGGTGGCTTAGTGGTTAGCCTCACACTTCCAGGGTTGAGGGTTCGAGTCCCGCCGGCCCTGTGTGTGCAGAGTTCTCCCCGTGCTTCGGGGGTTTCCTCTGGGTACTCTGGTTTCCTTGGTTTCCTTGGCATGTCCAAGGAAACCAAGTGTCCCTAGTGTATGAATGGGTGTGTGAATGTGTGTGATTGTGCCTTGCAATGGATTGGTACCCTGTCCAGGGTGTACCCCTCCTTGTGCCCCATGCCTCCTGGGATAGGCTCCAGGTTCCCCGTGACCCACTAAGGATAAGCGGTATAGAAAATGGATGGATGGATATTGATGAGAGAGGGCTGAAGAGAATGGCCAGACTGGTTTGAGCTGGTAAGAAGTCTATGGTAACTCAAATAACCACTCTATACAACCGTGGTGAGCAGAAAAGTGCATTAGTGTTGTGTTCCTAATAAAGTGGCTGAGTATGTGCTGAAGAAGAAAGTGACAAGTGAGGCTTCAAGATGGAGTTACGCCTCTGAGCTGTTTTTGGCTGTGACATGTCCTTTGTCCATTTTTACCCATAAGAGTGTGAGATAGTGTCAGAAACCACATAAACAAGTCTGTTTAGTGTGATGATTTAAACATGCATTTTGCACAGTGTTAAACTGGGGGTATTAGTGATGTGTTGTTCTTGAACAAATTGGCTCGCATATATGATGTTTTTTTCGTATATAATACTTAATTGCTAATATAGGCAATGTCATTATTCATTCATTCATTCATTTTTACTAACCACTTTAAATGATTCAGTGCAAACCTCCTTTGAACTTCTGAGCTGTTCCTTCGTGTGAATTGGTGAGCTGAGCCAAATGATCTGACTCACTGAACAGAGTTGGAATTCACATCACTAAAAGGGTATAAGCTTGACTGACTTTTAGACTAGTAGCTCCAGTGCAAATGAAACTTAAGAAGCACACACAAAAAACGTTTCAGCTGATCGACTGTTTGTTTGGTTTTTATCATATATTTTCTTGGACTGTTTAAATCTCTGTCACACCAGCTGTGAGCACTGGTGTGTTTGTATAGCCATACGTTGTGGTGCTCTAAACCCAGACTAATTTGTGGTAAATTCATGAAATTCCTCAGCTGTGTTCCCACAAACTCTGGACCACCCATTAGAGTCCCATTCAAGATCCCACTGCGCATTTCTGAGAGAAAAAACTCACGTCATCTGTAATACTCCTTGGTAAAGAGCAATGATTACTTGAGGAGTTTTATCCAAGGTTTTGTACAAGAATTCATTTTGTCTTTTCTTTGCAGCCTGCTATGAAGCATCCTTCTGGTTTTAATAGCTGCTTGTGCCTTCTGCACCCAATTAGTCTGTAGTTGAGTCATTTGATCTCCCTTCATGGAAGTTTCTGAGTAAACAGGAAGCTTCACAGATCCTTCCTTGTTCCACCCACTCTTTTCCTTTTTCTCACAGTCCACACACTGAACGCTTCAGACACCCAATGAGCAGGGCTCAGAGGTCAAAGCGAAAGGCTCCAAAGTAACTGGACGAGTCCTCTGCATGCACTGCGGTAGGAGAGGACACTGAGACGAAGATCTCGTCTCCTGTTCGCAGCTCGAACATACCTCCCTGGTAGATGGAATGGAGGGCATTCTCACTGTCCGGGGCCCAGCACTTGGTGCCCACTCCTTTTAGCAGCTGAATGGGCTGTGCATAAGCCGTCTTCTTATACACACACTGTACCACCTGCTGGCTATCTGAGCTGGACTGGTACTCGGTGTTGGACAGTGTGAGGTACCGGAAGTAGACCTGAGCGTACAGGTAATAGCGTCCCGTCTGAGGGATCCGCAGCCGCCCGTTGGACACTGTCATGTTGTGCAGGTGCGTGCCGAAGCTCTGGTTTCCCCAGGAACGTACAGGGTGACGGCAGGACTGGTGGAGGTCTCTTTGAGGACTTAAAGATGTTGGGCCTGAAAAAAACAACTATTTATGTACTTAATCATTCATAGTTACACGATATAACCAAAAGTATGTGGGAACCTGACCATCACACCCATGTGCTTGTTGAACATTTTATCCCAATCTTGATTTACTCTTTGCTGTTATAATAACCTCCACTCTTCTGGGAAGGCTTTCCACTAGATTTTGGAACGTGTCTGTGGGGATTTGTGCCCATTTAGCCACAAGAGCATTAGTAAGGTCAGGCACTCATATCCAGCTAGAAGGTCTAGAAGGTGCACAGTCGATGTTCCAGTTCATTCCAAAGGTGTTTACTGGTGTTGAGGTCAGGGCTCTGTGTAGGACACTTGAGTTCTTGAGTTTTCATTCGAGACAATTGTGTGCCTCCAAGTTTGTGGCTAAAGTTTGTGGAAGGCCCATGTATGGGAGTCATGGTCAGGCATCCACAGCAATGTAGTATAAAATTTAATAAGTTAATAAGACAATAAAAAAACCATCAGTTTTTTTATCAGTCATCTTGCCACCAAACAGTCCTTTGAATACCCCCATAACACTGGAAACTCCTTCCATAAATGTTAAATAAATGACTCCTTACAGAAAACTTCCAAATATTAATGATTATATGTTTGATGTTGTTAAATAACAGATTAGATTATTTAGAGTGTCTGCCATACAAGTCCCTGAGAATTAGCTGTTACTTTAGGAATAATAGCAAATTAGAACTAGTGCATTAATATAAACCTGTGATTTGAATCAGCTGAAACTTTTGTCACAGCTACTGTTATAGAAAATGACCAATCAGATTCAAGAATTCAACTGAGATGTGATATAATGGCAAGGAAAAAAGCTCTCTGATACGGCATAAGGAAGAAATCTTGAGGAACCAGACGCAAACAGAACTCATCCTCTTCTGGGTGATACTCATTGGAATAATATACATTGAATTATACAGCTATGTATAAAAAGCTTTCAAGCTTGTTTTACAGAGTATGAAATATTTGAGTTTAAATTAGAACAGAGGTTACACCACGACTCTCTCTTACACACAGACATTCACACCTTGTAATCCATTGTCTCGGAGGGTGAGGTGAGCAGAGGGCCGCTGGTTCCCACCATTGAGAACTTTCAGACGTGTCTCGGCTGTTTGTCTTTCTATGAGAAACACAAAGGGCCAAGCAGAGCATGGGCAATGTGAACATTTGGAATTTAGTTATTTGTTTAATGTGCATGTCTGTGTTAGGTGGCATGGAAACTTTGTTATAGAATGGTGTAAAAACAGCTATTATATATCTAGCTCTACAGCTAAAAGATTACCTTGAAAGATGTGCTGAGAGATGATGTTTTCTGTAACCTAAGCGAGAATTCAGAAAAGTTGCTCAGATTTGCACCAACAATGAAAACATAAAAAGGTAACAGTGAATATCGTTTTTTGTTGACCTCCTTAATACTAGTCTGATCAAATGTCTCTCCTCATCTTCACAAAAAAAATCTACAGGGCAGTGTGTGATGGAAAAGGATCTACATCCAGGAAATTTTCACACTGCCCAAAGACAACAGAGCTCAGCAGGACTCTGGGCTTTCACAGTGCCTCATTCAAGACACGTTTATGCTCTCAGAATCGGGCACAGATCTTCTGAGAAAACAAAAGCCACAAGGAAGTGTTTACATCGTAAGTGATCGACTTTCCTTCGTGGCCACATATCATATCATATACAAGAGCGTTTACCAGAGTATAGACCATGTATGAAGAAAGAGAGAAATATAATTATATATATATACACACACATACACAGTATCTCACAAAAGTGAGTACACCCCTCACATTTTAGTAAATATTTGATTACATCTTTTCATGTGACAACACTGAAGAAATGACACTTTGCTACAATGTAAAGTAGTGAGTGTACAGCTTGTGTAACAGTGTAAATTTGCTGTCCCAGCTTCTTTAGCAAGGCAGTGGTCGTCTTTGAGGTGTGTTTGGGGTCGTTATCATGCTGGAATACATGCTGGGATCATGTCTGCTTCAGTATGTCACAGTACATGTTGGCATTCATGGTTCCCTCAATGAACTGTAGCTCCCCAGTGCCAGCGGCACTCATGCAGCCCCAGACCATGATACTCCCACCACCATGCTTGACTGTAGGCAAGACACACTTGTCTTTGTACTCCTCACCTGGTTGCCACCACACACTCTTGACACCATCTGAACCAAATAAGTTTATCGTGGTCTCATCAGGCCACAGGACATGGTTCCAATAATCCATGTCCTTAGTCTGCTTGTCTTCAGCAAACTGTTTGTGGGCTTTCTTGTGCATCATCTTTAGAAGAGGCTTCCTTCTGGGACGACAGCCATGCAGACCAATTTGAAGTAGTGTGCGGCGTATGGTCTGAGCACTGACAGGCTGACCCCCCACCCCTTCAACCTCTGCAGCAATGCTGGCAGCACTCATACGTCTATTTCCCAAAGACAACCTCTGGATATGACACTAAGCACGTGCACTCAACTTCTTTGGTCGACCATGGAGAGGCCTGTTCTGAGTGGAACCTGTCCTGATAAACCGCTGTATGGTCTTGGCCACCATGCTGCAGCTCAGTGTCAGGGTCTTGGCAATCTTCTTATAGCCTAGACCATCTTTATGTAGAGCAACAATTCTTTTTTTCAGATCCTCAGAGAGTTCTTTGCCATGAGGTGCCATGTTGAACTTCCAGTGACCAGTATGACACCAAATTTAACACACCTGCTCCCCATTCACACCTGAGACCTTGTAACACTAACAAGTCACATGACACCGGGGAGGGAAAATGGCTAATTGGGCCCAGTTTGGACATTTTCACTTAGGGGTGTACTCACTTTTGTTGCCAGCAGTTTAGACATTAATGGCTGTGTGTTGAGTTATTTTGAGGGCACAGCAAATTTACAATGTTACACAAGCTATACACTCACTACTTTACATTGTAGCAAAGTGTCATTTCTTCAGTGTTGTCACATGAAAAAATATAATCAAATATTTACAAAAATGTGAGGGGTGTACTCACTTTTGTGAGATACTGTGTATATATATATATATATATATATATATATATATATATATATATATATATATATATATATATATAGAGAGAGAGAGAGAGAGAGAGAGAGAGAGAGAGAGAGAGAGAGAGAAACCAAACTGGGAAGGGAAACATTGAGGAAAGACATGAAAGCTCAGTGTGGAGTATAAGAAGTTCCACTTGATTTTTTTGGTGCAACGAAAAGCTGGCTTGCACATTTAATCAAGGGCAGCCAAACCAAACTACTAGATACCTGAGTAAACAAAACACAGGCCATGCTCTCAAAGATAAATCTTTTCATGAATATTGTTCTATTCTGTGGTAACTTTCCTGTCTCTTAGTGCCAGGGTCTTTGGTTCGATCCTAAACTCGGATTACCCTAAATTCAAACTGGACATGTTGCATAAGCACTGCGTCAAGAGTTGCATCAAGCCACACTGTCAATACACACTGCATGCAACTTGACTGCATTTCAGTATGAGCTCCTCACAACAGAAAGTGCAACAACCCTCTTCGTTTTTTAGACACAGCTATCAGTTATGAGTGGGTGAATTAACATTTAACATTTAGCTCTATATATAAATGTCCCTCAGCTACACAGGATTATAAAATACGATATAAGATCTAGATGAAGAAATTGAATCCACCACAGTAGGTGTGCAGCTACTTAAACTACGCCAAACTGTCCTGAAGAGGGCGCTAATATAAACAGACCGATGTAAAGCACCTCAAATTAAAAAATTAAAAAAGAAGAAAGAAAGAAGAAGAGCTTTGCTAAGCTTGTTCTCAAGCCTTCATTTTGTTCACTGTGATCTGTAATTATAAAACCTTTCACCTAAAACTATGACATGCACCAGTGGGTCCGAATGAATGAATGAATGAATAACTAACTGAGAAACCCAAAAATTGTGATCACAGTTAAAATAAAGTTCTCTGTGCAGCCCCTAGTAAGAAACACAAAATGTATCCACATCTACCTTGGATATATATGTCTTAATTCCTTCAGCAAGTCTGATGCATGGTTCACCAAAGAGCTGTACCAGACCATCCGGCACCTCCTGATCTTTCTCCAGAGCGTTCAGCAGCCCAAGACAGCGCAGCTCCTCAGACACACCCTGACTCCGGGCCTGTCCACCCACCAGAAAAAAACATGAAATCATGGTTAAAAACAAAGCTACCCAAAGGACCATGTTATCATTCACAGTGCACATGGATTGAAACAAAGAGCTGTTTAGAGCATAACTAAGAAAACATGCTCAGTGTGTGAGCAGATGTGCTGAGCTGCCAGCAACCCTCCCTTCTAAGGAATCCACACTGCAGCAGATGTCATCACAAAAAAACTATAATAGAAACACTGCCATGAAATGACAAACATGTTGTGAGCTGGATGGAAGTCTCAGTTCTGTTATTGTGTGTGTTTTGATGTTAACCAGGCATAGGTGGTAAGGGTGATAAGTGAGCCAGAAAACACATCTTCTGGTGTCTTTGTGCAAAAACTTCCTTAATTCTGAAATCTGACATTGATGTTTAAGAGGAACCTCTGTAAGCTGATCTCCTTAGGTGTTCCATATTTCCTGTGTACCACCGGGGTAATCATGGTGTTCGTATAATAATGGTGTCTTTACTGCTTCTTTCCACTCATCTTTGTTCGTTAAGGTTTATGTATAATAATGGCATGTTTCGGGGTAAACACTGAGCACTAACACCATCTTAGTTCCATCTTAGTTAGATTTTGTTCCATATAGGGTTTGTAAAAATTATATTTATAACAAGATATTTAGTGTTTCGCATTATTATACATTTTAATAATTGTGTAATTGTTAATTATTAGTAGTAGTGAAAAAATTATAGTTCAAAAGTCTGCATCTCTTATTAAATCTGGAAAGTAAATAAGGAATAAAATATGATGAGGTATGCTGTTATTGGAAAATAACCAATGATTAATGGTTAACCACCTGACACAATGCAGAGTTATTACAACTGTCCGAAAGTTTACTTTCCAAATGTTTTCAGTTGTCCGAAAGCTCCTCCCCCGACCCCAAAACAAACATTAAAAAAAAGGCATTCGGAAAAGGAAAAAGTGAGACATTTGTCTGCTTTTTAATAAATTACATTTAATACATTTAATAAGTATAATTCCAGTTATTTGCAGTAAAACAAGATCTTGAGTATTTTTAAATTAGCCCAGTTTGGTGTAAAACCATGACCATGGCAACCCTGTCATTAACTGTCCTGTCTGCTGCTCCTCCTCAACTGTAAATGTTCATAGAGCAAGAATGGGGCAGCATGGTTACTGTCCCAGTGGGCCTCTAGTAGCACTTGTTGCAGTTCCCATTTTTAACCACAATAAAATTACTAACTATATGAAGTTAAATTGTGCTGAGAGCACTACCCCATTCATATTTCAATGGAATTTACAATGCATAGGGCTGTAAATGAGGACTTTATGAAGATTTTATTTGAATTTGAATGCCATTTATTGAAAGGCTTATATACTGTACCTCCCCTATGGATGAGCCACCACTGGTTAAAACAGCTATAACCAGTCATCCCCTCACTAGCTTGTCTTTGTTCTCCCCCACCTAACCCCAAAGTTAATGTCTTTAGTATTGCACTAGAGCTATAAGGCTGATCTTTCTAACAGCAGCAGCAACAACAACAAAAACTTATACTGTAATTTCCATTTCAGCATCGTGCAAACAGCAAGTCACCATCCTGTCACTTTAATAAAAAAACCGCATATGAAAATCTCATAACAGTTCTGCTTCCCTTTTGTTTGGCTGATTGTTTTAACAGCAGTATCTCTGTGGGAATGTCAGTCACTTGTAGTTGCAGTCATAGTTGTGCTGCCCAAGTCCTGTGGTTTTAGCAAGGTCAGACTATTTAAAAGATAGTTATGCATTAGTTAAATGTTGTTTTGTGGAAGCCAAGCATATCTATATATATATATATATATATATATATATATATATATATATATATATATATATATATATATATATATATATATATAAACTTATTGAGTTAGTTAGTTAGTGGTTAAAATGGAAAAACATAATCGGCTTTTTACAAATACATTATAAATATACATTATGTAACTTGTTTTCCAGGAAAATATAATTAGATCAGTGTTGGATAATTTCCCCACAGGGTATACAAGCAAATGTCAGAGACCAGAAGTTTGTTCTAATAAGCAGAGGGATAATAACAATGCAGGGTTTTTTTGTGTGTGTTTTTTGTTTGTTTGTTTTTGTTGTTTTGTTTTAGTTGTGCAACAAACTATGTGTGTTAATGATGAGAATGCATGCAAGGAAAGAAGTTTAGGAACAATACATTTGCAATGCAGAAAGATGAAAGATTGTTATCATGTAGCAGAGTTCCCAAAGCCACTGTCAGGATTAAAGGGATGAGATTTACCTGAGCCATTGACATATTGAGATAAACGAATAATCCAGTAGTCGATGCGACTTGAAGAACAACCATGACTACAAACACGGTACTTATCCATAATTTAGACGGAGCGTCCACGGATATTTTCGGCTGAGCCATGATGAATGAGCTCGACTCGCTGCACACGGACCGCAGATAATCAGACTCGGATGCCAGCGCGTTCCTTTCACCGCCTTCAGAAGAGGCTGCAGGAGACACGGGTAGTCCATCCATCACACTGTCCAGTACTGACAAGCACAAAGTTCAAAACTAAACTGATGGGGACTAATCCCCATGACACAGCATCGGACGCACCGTGCAGCGCTGGACTGTCCAATCCACACCGCGCGTGCTGCATATATAGTTTGGTATTTCCTTTATACAGTCGTCTCATCTGAAGTGCATTATTGGTAATTTTCAAGTACACGTTTCCTGTCCTGTTCTCAACACGCTACAAGGAAGAATCTTAAAATTACAGTCAGAATAGAGGAAAGTTCTCCCAGTCTCCACGTGGGTTTCCTAAAGGTTTTCCGGTTTCCTCCCACCTCCCAAACAAACAAAGAAACATGCCAGTAATTGGACTGGCTCAGATCGATTTCCCTCTAGGTGTGAATGTGTCATTGAGTCTGTGCATGGTGCCCTGGGATGGACTGGCTTCCCATACAGGATGTATTCCTGCCTCACGCCCAGATCCTCCACCACCCTTCCCAGGATAAAGCGCTTACTGAGAATGAATGAGTAATAGCACAGTTTAATAGGAAGGGACATGGATTCATGATGGGAGTACATACACACACACACACACACACACACACACACATACAATTGCAAATTACTTTAAATACACTAAATAATTGTAAAAGATAATTACAGTAAAAGTCTTGTAATGTCTTTCATAGTATAAATGAATGCATAATCCAATACATTTGCTTATTTGGCTGATGCTTGTTTTTTTTTTTTTAAAGCAGCTTACAATTGAGTCTAAAGTGGAACTGTTTAGAAGACAGGGCTCCTATTACAGCTGGCATAAACCAAACACAGAATCCCAGAAAAAGATCATACCTACAGTCAAGCATGGTGGTGGAGGTGTGATGGTGTGGGGATGCTTTGCTGCTTCAGGGCCTGGGCAACTTGCAATAATTGAGGAAAACATGAATTCTGCTCTGTACCAGAAAATCCGAAAGGAGAATATCCGGTCTTCAGATCATAAATTGAAACTCAAGCGTAACTGGATTATGCAGCAAGACAATGATCCAAAGCATAGGAGTAAGTCCACCTCTGAATGGCTCAAAAAAGCAAAATTACAGTTTTGGAGTGACCTAGTCAAAGTCCTGACATGAACTAACTGAGATGCTGTGGCAGGACCTTAAATGGGCAGTTTATGTGGCAGGAACTTAAATGGGCATGCTCAAAGATCCCCCAATGTAGCTGAACTGAAGCAGTTCTGCAAAGAAGAGTGGGCCAAAATTACACCACAGAGCTATGCTATGGGGGTTTCTTCTGCTTAATCTGGTTTCCTCCCCCAGTCCAAAGAAACAATCTAGGCTGATTGGCATTTCCAAATTTTCCGTATGGGCATGTGAATGTGTGTGCAATTGTGCCCTGCAATGGGTTGGCAACCCATCCAGGGTGTCGCCTGCCCTGTGCCCGGAGTTCCCTGGGATAGGCTCCAGGCTCCCCTGTGCAGGATAAGTGGTATGGAAAATGGAAGTATGGATGGTTTTACCATACAGAGTCTTGCATAAGTATAACTTTCCCCACATTTTATAACGTTACAACCTGGAAATAAAATGCAATGTAAAATATTATTTCAAACACAAATTCAAAATCCATTTGGTGAGCCGGATTAGAACCTTCATATCTGACACCCCGACTTTACAGTGTAAAACCACATGTTCTACCAGAGAGGGTTGATGAAGCTGAGAGCTGCCATGTACAAATGCTGCTTGTACTGATTTTTATTAACCTTCTAAGCAGAAGGCAAAAAAAGAGTCCCATTATCTACAATGGGAAATTATAGGTGTTTCATCAAACATACACATAACTGTACAGTACAGTGGTTCTCAAACGTTTTCAGTGTGAGCCTCCCCTATGTAGTGTGCGTCCCTTTATGGCCCCCTCAGAATCATAAAATTTTGTTTTTTCCACATTAGTCTCTTCTGTATTAACTTTCTCAGCTAAGAGACCTCTATCTCCTCCATCTAAACACTTATCCATTTTAAATAGTCTTATGTTTCATTAGCGTGTGGCTAAAAGGTAACATACAAGTCAAATTCATTAAAAAAAAAAAGTTCTAGAATTTCTATGTGGCCCATCTGTCGGCCCACCCAGGTGGGCACCCACCCCAGGATGAGAACCCCTGGTATAGTACTGTATATAGCCTCAACGCTCCAAACACACCGATTCAGTAGGCGGCGGTAATGCGACACAAAATGGCGCCTCAACTGCCATGAAACAAGAAGAAGAGCTTCGTTGCTAAACGACAGTCAGCTGAAACAGCTGGCGGGAAAAACGGCGAGTTGTTTCGAAGCTCCCAGCTCTGATAAATGAGTTTACTTAAAACTTATTAACGGTATCATGACTGTTAAAAAGAATTGACAGAAAATACACACTGAAAACTGTTTTCACAATGGCGCCAGTTAGAATTAAACATGTTGTCTCGTTCACGTCAGAGGTAAGTGCTAATATGTTTATGTTCCTACGTTATCTAGCTGTTTATCCCCAGCTAGCAGCTAACCTCACTTCCGCGTAACGCGTAGAAGTTGTATAACGTTAAAGTAAAGCGTGTAATTACATGTATTCTCAGGTAAATAAAAGTAATATGTGGCTTTACAGGACCCGAAGCACCGTGTGGTGAACTTGTGCTCTGGCGGTGGAGGAAGCGGCCCGTGGCTGTGTAGTACAGCGGAGCGGAGCGGCCTTCTTAAAGCCGAGCTGCAGCTGGACCGGACTTCTACCATCGCCTTTATAGACGTGGGTCAGTGCCCTACTGTTAATACCACTTCAAATCAACGAGCCAGGCTGAATCAAAGCATCTTAGACCAATGAAATTCATAAACTTCACGTAAACACCACAGACCGTCTCTGTAGATCAGCTCAACTGAGTATTAAGTATGGCGGTGGTAGCTCAGTGGTTAAGGTATTGGACTACTGCCCAGAAGGTCATGAGTTCAAACCCCAGCACTGCTCAAAAGGTCATGAGTTCAAACCCCAGCACTGCCAAGCTGCCATTGTTGAGCTCTTGAGCAAGGCCCTTAACCCTCAATCACTCAGAATGAGATAAGTGTAAGTCGCTCTGGATAAGGGCGTCTGCCAAATACAGTAAATGTAATATATAGTAAACTTTTTGTAAGCATGATTCACTAGATGCCTTTCAAAATAAGAAAGCATACTTAGTGGAAAACAACACCACACTCACAGTCCACTACATGCTCAACTCACTTTTACACCACAAGCCATTAGCAAACTTAATGTATAATGGCAAAGCCAGCACTAATTAGCACATGAGATTTCAATGCAGAAAATTAGGCCTGTCATGATGATGAATACTTTTGTTGGACGATATATCGTCCCAGAAATAACTGCGATAAATGATATTATTGTCATTTTAAGACCATTTTATGCCACTAATATAACGGTAATATAAAAGCATAATAATGCAAGTACACCCTTTCAAAGAGTAAAATAACTTTTAATTATTAAGAAAATTCAAACTTCGAAGGTCAGAAAATTGTTTTTGTTTTCTGACCAAAATATTCTTTAAATTTAGTCAATATTTCTTCGTCATGTTTATTAATTTTATTCAATTTTACTCTGACTAAAATGCCATTGAATATTTGTCAGTGGCGTTTGCGTTAATGAGAAAATGGCAAATATATATACACACATTTTATATGTGAAATGTTTGACATGTGAAAACTGTGCTTGTTGTGAAAACCTGATCTAATGAAATATTACAATGAGTACACTATTGTAATACAATATTTATGCTTTAGTTCTTCATTTTCTGTGTTTTAGTGCGTTGTTCTGGAAAGAGTGTATTCACAACGTGACTTACCATTCTACCCAGCGCCTTACTTGCGTTCAAGTTCACTACTGCATTCGTGTCATTTTGTGCAGAAGCAAGTTATAATATTATGTTGTATGTATATAGGATGCGCCTGGGTGAGTTAATTAACCAGCTAGTAAAGCGCTTCAGTTTACCACTGTTCAGCTCACGCAGCTTAAGCAGCTCAACCCTCGTCATTATTGACTACGACTGGATAATTTGAATCACTAGAACTAAACTTTCTAGTTTTTATGAATTCAAAAAACATTGTTAGTGCATTAATATCTTCCGTGTCATTTTTTTTAACAGTATGTTTTAATTTAAATAAGTGAAAGTGCTTGCTACACATCTTAAATTCGAAGGCACACAGTTTTTGCATTCGAATGTGCATTTTCATCTTCAATTCGACGAATACTCGAAATTTTAATTTGACGGCCGTAGAGCAGACAGGAGGACAGATGCAGCGCAAATGGCTAAAAATGTTGGTAACGTTCATTCTTATGTACACAAACACGCATTTAAACACAATATGCATTATGGAGGTCAGCAAAAACGAATGAGATCATGTTCATATATCGATAACGTCGATAACTTTATCGTATTACGTTGTTTGTTTGTCTTTAGTTGTGATTAAGGAATGTTTTTCCCCACTCAAAACATGCACTGTTAATGAAGTAGATCTGCTTATCTGTAAGTGTTTCATGCTTTTACACTCAGTGTTTTTCCTTTTGCTCTGTCTTTTTAAGGAAACCATGGCTCTGCGTTTATTCAGGTGGACGTGGGGCGCTCGTCATGGTCTATAGATCATCCATATGTCTCACTTCTGCCCACTGCGACCCTAATGAACCCGGCTGATTCACGACAAGGCACAGGAAAGAACAGTGTGCGTATGTTCAAAAAAGGTGTCACTTTTTTTTCCTTTTTTTTTAGGTCATTCTTTAAAATTTTCTTAAGTATTTTTAATATAAGAAAAAAATTGTGAATATGGATGCGTTTTCTTTTTTAGCTCAGAGTTGTATAGGTGACGATGATGAAACTGCAGGGACCTAACAATGATTTTCTCTGTGCATGATCAGGTGATTTCTTGCCCCAGGCTGCTGAAGAGAGCTGGGACAGGCTGAGGGTCACGTGCAGTCAGCCCTTCAACAAGCGCAACCAGTTTGGCCTGTCCTTCTTTCGTGTCCGCACTGCTGATGAACACACTGAAGAGCCGTCTGCCAATCAGGAGAACCCCACTACCAAAAATCAGGTAATACACTGCAAGACATTTTATTCATTCCTATGGGAATAACACGTCATGGCTTACCTGTAGGGTGGATAATTGACTGAGAGGCCAAAAAAAAAACACACCTCCTTCATTGAGAGTGACTTATAGATTATTAATAAGCATAAGCTTGTAATAATCGGATGCTCAAAATCATGGACAGGAGCTTAAGATATTTTACTTGCCTCTTAACAGCGTACACCAGATAAGATGTGGTCAGTAAGAGAGTGGATCTCCAGCCCTCCTGTACAACACACCTTCTTTGGCCAAAAAAGAGGGTGAGCATCAATTAAAGGTCCTCTAAACTTTATAACTCATTTTGTGGTTGGTTTATGCATCTTGTATATTGAGATTAAATTAGAATCAGGGTATTTTAAGTCAAAATCCATGCAGAAATACACTGAACACGCATTTGATACAGGAACCAGGGAGGAAGTACTTGAACGTAATGAGCTGATTTGCATATTACATGCAGGTTTCAGTCTAATGAACCAGATATGCATTTTGCTGCAAGTGTAAATTCATGTCATTAAAATCTTATAAGGATACAATCCAACAAAGCAGCCAAGTGTGCAAACCCAAGCTGAGATGTTTATCCCTAGTCTAATTTAAGCAGACTGCTTAAGGATCTTGGGTTAATTTGTCTCTCTCTATTTTTCTCTCTTACTTTCAGAGAAAGCTCTCCAGGAGAGCCTACAAAGGATCATGAGAAACTGAGCAGGGCAGAGCGCATGGTAACAGCTGCACAGTCAATCAGGCGCGCTCTACATAACACCTCCTGCAATGTTTTAATGAGCAGTAGCAATAGACAGGAGAAGACCCAGAACACACTGCATGGTAAGAGGCTTAGCAGAGAGTTTGGGGGGGGGTTTACCTGTAACTGAGGCATTTGAGTCTAAGACAGTGTGCCGTTGATTTAATAGCATGTTTAAGTGGATGCTCTTCCTTTTTAGGTCCAGCCAGGACTCCTCAGGCACGCAGGAGAAAGTCTGAAACGATGTATGTACTGTATTTTGAGTACACAATGTCACACTCCACTATGTGCCAAAGTTACAATTGACGTTATCTGTCTCTGGCCATATTATTTGTAGTTGTATAACTGGAAAAAAAGTGTTTGTTTTTGTTTGTTTGTTGTTTTTGTTTTTTTTAAATCGATCACCACTCTGGCATGGTTACATCACGTTCGTGATAGCTCGAGAAAGTAAATACACTCATCGTCCACTTTATTAGGAACACCTGTACAGCGACACATTCATGCAGTTATATAATCAGCCAATCATGTGGCAGCAGCACAATGCAAAATCATGCAGGTACATGCCATCATGCCATTTTTGCCCAGTGTTTTTCTGATAGTGCAGTCATGAACACTGACCTTTTATTGATGCAAGAGAGGCCTGCAGGTCTTTCATGTTGTCCTTGGCTCTTTTGTAACTTCCTGGATGAGGTTGGCCACTCCTGGGAAGGTTCACTACTGTGCTCAATTTTTCCATGTTGGAGATGGTCCTTTTGGAATCCCAGAGCCTTTGAGCTTTGTAACCATTCCCAGACTGTATGTCAATCCCCTTCTTTAGCATTTCTGGAATTTTATTTAAGTTTTGGTATAGTGTGTTACTGGGTAAGACCTTTTTAACCAACTTCATGCTGTTGAAAAAGTTCTATTTAAGTGTTGATTTGATTGAACAGGGCTGGCAGTAATTTGTCCTGGTTGCGTCTAGTCCAGCTGAACTCCATTATGAGTGCAGTTTCATTGATTTGGGGAATTAGTAACTATGGGGGCAAATACATGTTCACACAGGCCCATTTGGTATTGGATAACTTTTTTTGCTTCAATAAAAAACATTATTATTTAAAAGCTGTATTTTGTGTTTACTCAGGTTGCCTTTGTTTTATCTTAGATTTTGTTTTAATTTCTGAAACAATTTATTATGAGAGAGACACAAAAAGAGAAGAAATCAGGATGGGGGCACATACTTTTTCACAGCATTGTAGAAACTCAATCACTCTTTACAACAATGGTGAGCAGAACAGCATCTCAGCATGCACAAAACATAGACCCTTGCAGTGGATGGACTACAACAGCAGAAGACCACATCCTATCAGCCTAGTACAGGAATCTGAAGCTATCATGGGCACAGACTTCTTGACCTGTATCTGAATCTGCATAATATTTTGCGTTGTGCTGCTGGTAAATTGATTGGCTAATTAGATAGCTGCGTGAATGTATAATAAAGTGGATGATCAGTGTATGTCACATTAATGTACCACACATTTTTGTTTTACTCCATGTATGTAAAATTAAAGGTCTGAAACCACCCTACCGTACACAGGCTACATTTGATATTGCTGCTCTTGCAGCACAATGCCTGTTTTTTGTAGTTACCTTGCAGTGTTCGCTTGGTCAGGGTGCTCTAGTGATCAGTGTTCACCTAGCTAATTAGTCACAGCGTGTCTGGCCAAAATCACAAGAGCATTGATTATGCTCTGGGGAAATCATGTGAGTGGAATTTTTTCATGTAAAGTTCTTTTACATTTACGTGTATTTATTTGGCAAAGGCTTTTATCCAAATATTTTCTGTTTCTTAGGCGCGAGCAAGCAATCATGTCCTCTACTCCAAAGAGGTCCAGATGTAGTACATCAGACGTTACTGCCATCAAGAAGAAAAACGATGCATTCAGACGCAGCCCTGTTAAATCTCATATGCCAGCAACATCACCACCAAAGAACAGCCCGGTTTATCCTGAACCTCCTGAGACTGTATGCCCAATATGTGGAGGTAAGGGTGTGTGTGTCATGTTATTGTAATAATTAATTGCCACAGACAGAGGGAACATTAGCAGTGGCACCACACCCTTTGTTCATATTGTTTAAACCACAGAAGAACATTGTGCTGCTTATTCAAGCAAAGAAAATCATGCACAGGGTCTAACATAATGACTTTATAGAACATATGTTCGCTGTATACCCAATATGTTCCTATATACTTGATAAAACAAGAAACAGTGCAGTCATAGAAAAAAAGTGAGAGACTAGTAAATATCTATTGGAAATGAACAATTAATGTGTAATATCACTTTATGTGCACATACTTCATTATATTTAATTAGAGTATTGATAAATTATATTCCTGCAATAAAGGAAAAATCAGCGGGTACTTGAATGGCAGTGTGATTTAAAAGAAATGAAAATAGACCACCATGTTGGTTAAAGAAATTTAAATAAAATGAGGGGGGGGAAAAACTACACTTGGAATTTTCTTATGAACAATCTCCAGATTGATGTGAATGTGATATTCAGCTGATGGAGCAAATGCTTTTCTGTTGTGCCACTTGGGAGCCATTCAGGTTTTTCCTTTAAGTGACACCTGGCACAACAAAGGAAAATTTTGGAGGGTGTCTATGGGGATTTGTGTTCATTCAGCCATAAGAACATTAGTGAGGTCAGGCACTGATGCCAGGTGATTAGGCCTGGGGCACAGTCTGCATTTCAGTTTATGCTAAAGGTATTCAGTGGGATTGTGGTCAGGGCTCTGTGCAGGACACTCGAGTTCTTCTATTTCAGCTGTAAAGCTCTGATTGGAAAGATACAGTATACAAATACATTCTAGACATTCATGTGTCTCCAACTTTGAGGCAAAAGTTTGGGGAAGGCCCACATACGGGCAGGTCATGGTCAGGTGTCCACATACTTTTGGCTGTATAATGTCGTATCTTATTTTCATTTTTTTTTGCCCATGTAACATTAGTTCCCCCATGACATTTATTCTTACAACCATTGTGTGTGTGTGTGCGTGTTTGTGTGTGTATTTCATCTTGGAAGAATTTTTCCATCATTAATTCTTTGTTTTTCTCCTTTTTTCTATGCCGTGCAGTGTCTTTCAGCCCGGACTGCTTGCCTCTTCATGCTTCTTCCTGTCTGGATTCTGGTTCAGTTGATTTCTCAAGTGTCATGGAGACAGAAACTGAGTCATCTTTTTCCTTTCGTCCACCTTCTGGTCCAAGCACAGATGAGCTCGTGGTGCCATGTCCTCTGTGCTCCTTCAGGTTCCCTATAGACTGTATCCAACAGCATGCCAGTACCTGTGGTGACACTGTGTGGGTGGACTAAGTGTAGACCTGACTGGGGAAATGTGTCAGCCAAATTAATAAATGTAAAATAAATGATTACACTAAGTCTTATCTGTAACGAAATAATGAGGAGTGAAGTCATTTGTGTGTGGCTTCTCACACTTTAGCTGGAGGTCAAGGAGTATCAGCGTCACCATGTTTTCTAGTGATATCTAATATCATGCTAAGTATAATGTGTATAGCACTGAACTATTGGACTGAATCTGAGACACAAAGAATTTCCACATGAATGTGGAAAGAATAATGTATTTTTTTCAAATGTGGTACAGTTTGTATTACTCAAATATTTAAATACTGGAATGGTTTTATAAAAAAATATGTGGTTGTAAATGTTTTGTAACGTTCTGTTCACCTTTTTATGGTGTCATTTACTGCAAAAAAAATTTTATTATTATAAATATTATAATAAATATAAAAATAAATAAAATAAAATTTAGATGGAAATATTTACAGAAGAAACTGAACAAAGGGCCCTAATGAGATGTGAAACATATTGTCAGTGTTGTGTTTTTAATTGGCTTTGACCCTTGTGGATTGCAAGGTGTTTGGTTCGAAAAGTAATTGAAGGTAAGTTAACCCATTCAGGCGTGTTGACTTGCTGTTGACTCGTCAGTTGCGTGTAAACTGTTGGAGTGAACTAAACACACATTGCAGTCCTGTTAGAGAGGTTTCAACACTATCTCAACCTGTATTTGAAGGCTCAAGTGTTGTTGTTGATGGACATGTGGAATTACTGATTTTTAATTTAACAGATTTATAGGAATATTGTTTTTGATAAAGTTTTTCCGGTTTGTGGCACAATGGAGCTCCTCACGGTAAGATAGCATTTGAGATCTTCCATTGCGTTAATACCTAATGTATGTTTAAGTGGAAATGAACAGACTGTTACTTTACAAAAGTCTATTAAAGTAGTATGAGGTGTCTTAGCAGTGCCTCGTTTGTTTCAGGAAGCTGTTTTGTTTCAAGTAAATTATTTTGTATGGTGCTTTCAACAATGGACATTGTCACAAAATGGCTTTACAGAAATATATAACTGTTGAGATTAGATTTAACCTGAAAAGTAGGAACATTTTTATTGTATAAATTGGTTTTAATTATCATCCATTGAAGGTTTTGTTGCATGTAAATATTTTGTGTATATATATATATATATATATATATATATATATATATATATATATATATATATATATATATATATATATATATATATACTTAACGGGCTGTTCAATGCCAAAAAAATTCTTTTTTTTTTTTTTTTTTTTTTGAGATCCGTCCACACTTCATCAATTTCTCTGTAGTTGCACAAACTACAAAGTGGGTTCTCATTTCATATTTAAAAGAGAAAAGGCAATTTTCAGCATTTTAGGAACAAAAGCTACAAAATTAATGAAACATTAATGTTGTTTATGATATAATATTGCTTTTGCATTGTTGATTTCTACCTCCCAGCCAGCGCAATGGCGCGAGATTGTGAACAAAAAGATGCTCTTCCCCCCGGAGCTCATCAGCGCCATTCACGAGGGGAACGTGGCTGGAATCCGTAGCCTGCTGAAGACCGGCGATGGCATCATCCGCCAGCTGGAAGAGTCCGAAGACAGGCAGTGGAGAGAAGCACTGAACCTGTCCATCCGCCTTGGCAATGAGGACACCATGGTTACTCTGCTACATGGAGTCAAGTTTGATTTCCGACAAATCCACGAGGCTCTTTTGGTGGCTGTTGACACTAACCAGCCACGTATTGTGAAGCGCCTCCTCGACCGGCTCGATCAAGAGAAAGGCAACAAGATGGATGTGCACTCTTTCAATCAGGCCATTTTTGACCATTCCATTGATGATTCTCAGTTTGCCCCCGGGGTGACGCCGTTGACGCTGGCCTGCCAGAAGGACCGGTATGACATTGTGACCATGCTCACACAGAAGGGCCATGTCATCCCATGGCCTCACAAGGTCTCCTGTAGTTGTCTCGAGTGCCGGAACGGGCGCCAGTATGACTTGCTCAAGTTCTCACTGTCACGCATTAACACTTACCGTGGCCTTGCCAGCCGGGCATACTTGTCCGTCACTACCGAGGATGCCATGTTGAGTGCTTTTTATCTAAGCCGGGACCTTCGCAAACTCTCTAAAAGGGAGCCGGAGTTTAAGGTGAGGCAGAGATTGTCAGTTTGTTAAAAATGTACGCCTTTGAAGCACGTGATTACTGTAGACAAGACCCTAAACATGGTTTCCTGAGCTGAGCAATGTCGATTTCTTGCAACAGCTGCCCTTATCATTTTTTTTAGTAAACAGGTTTTCTATTCTTTACTCTGTACAGGGAACTGTGTTGAAATGTTTGTCCACTGTAATCACATACAATCTATAGATGTGATTGATGGAGATCATGCTTGAAAAACACTTGAACGTTCCTTTTAATCTCACATTAGCAGTAAAAAAAAAACTTTACTTCAGATACACATTTATAAAGCTAAACAATTGTCTGATATTTATAAAGCTAATTTTGACTTGCATTGCTTTTGAAATGTATTGTATTAATGTGAACTATTCTGCACCATGCTAATTGACTGGTGAATAAATGAGTCGAAATCCTGTTTCAGCCACAGTACCTTGCACTCGAGGAGCTGTGTCAGGAGTTTGCTGTGGAATTACTGGGAATGTGCCGGAACCAGAGTGAGGTCACCACCATTCTCAACGACTGTGGGATTAACGATGCCGACAGTCAAGAAGAGCTGGAAAAACACTCATTCGAAGAGGGCATACCAAACCTGGCCCGATTGCGACTCGCCGTGAACTACAACCAGAAACAGGCTAGCTTATTCTCACATCTTGACATTTATAAATGCTCATAGTGTGTGTGTGTGTATGTGTGTATATATATATATATATATATATATATATATATATATATATATATATATATATATATATATATACACACACACACACACACACACAGTATCTCACAAAAGTGAGTACACCCCTTACATTTTTGTAAATATTTGATTATATCTTCATGTAACAACACTGAAGAAATGACACTTTGCTACAATGTAAAGTAGTGAGTGTACAGCTTGTGTAACAGTATAAATTTGCTGTCCCCTCAAAATAACTCAACACACAGCCATTAATGTCTAAACCGCTGGCAACAAAAGTGAGTACACCTCTAAGTGCAAATGTCCAAATTGGGCCCAATTAGCCATTTTCCCTCCCCGGTGTCATGTGACTTGTTAGTGTTACAAGGTCTCAGGTGTGAATGGGGAGCAGGTGTGTTAAATTTGGTTTCATCGCTCTTACACTCCCTCATACTGGTCACTGGAAGTGAAACATGGCACCTCATGGCAAAGAACTCTCTGAGGATCTGAAAAAAAGAATTGTTGCTCTACATAAAGATGGACTAGGCTATAAGAAGATTGACAAGACCCTGACACTGAGCTGCAGCACGGTGGCCAAGACCATACAGTGGTTTAACAGGACAGGTTCCACTCAGAACAGGCCTCACCATGGTCGACCAAAGAAGTTGAGTGCACGTGCTCAGCGTCATATCCGGAGGTTGTCTTTGGGAAATAGACGTATGAGTGCTGCCAGCATTGCTGCAGAGGTTGAAGGGGTGGGGGGTCAGCCTGTCAGTGCTCAGACCATATGCCACACACTGCATCAAATTGGTCTGCATGGCTGTCGTCCCAGAAGGAAGCCTCTTCTAAAGATGATGCACAAGAAAGCCGCAAACAGTTTGCTGAAGACAAGCAGACTAAGGACATGGATTACTGGAACCATGTCCTGTGGTCTGATGAGACCAAGATAAACTTATTTGGTTCAGATGGTGTCAAGCGTGTGTGGCGGCAACCAGGTGAGGAGTACAAAGACAAGTGTGTCTTGCCTACAGTCAAGCATGGTGGTGGGAGTGTCATGGTCTGGGGCTGCATGAGTGCTGCCGGCACTGGGGAGCTACAGTTCATTGAGGGAACCATGAATGCCAACATGTACTGTGACAAACTGAAGCAGAGCATGATCCCAGCATGTATTCCAGCATGATAACAACCCCAAAAACACCTCCAAGACAACCACTGCCTTGCTAAAGAAGCTGAGATTGAAGGTGATGGATTGGCCAAGCATGTCTCCAGACCTAAACCCTATTGAGCATCTTTGGAGCATCCTCAAACGGAAGGTGGAGGAGCACAAGGTCTCTAACATCCACCAGCTCCCTGATGTCGTCATGGAGGAGTGGAAGAGGACTCCAGTGGCAACCTGTGAAGCTCTGGTGAACTCCATGCCTAAGAGGGTTAAGGCAGTGCTGGAAAATAATGGTGGCCACACATAATATTGACACTTTGGGCCCAGTTTGGACATTTTCACTTAGGGGTGTACTCACTTTTGTTGCCAGCGGTTTAGACATTAATGGCTGTGTGTTGAGTTATTTTGAGGGGACAGCAAATTTACACTGTTATACAAGCTGTACACTCACTACTTTACATTGTAGCAAAGTGTCATTTCTTCAGTGTTGTCACATGAAAAGATATAATCAAATATCAAATATTTACAAAAATGTGAGGGGTGTACTCACATTTGTGAGATACTCCGTGTGTGTACGTGTGTGTACGTGTGTGTGTGTATATATATATATATATATATATATATAAGTGTGTGTGTGTGTCTCTATATGTACAGTTCGTAGCCCACCCAATCTGCCAGCAGGTTCTTTCATCCATCTGGGCTGGAAACTTATCTGGCTGGAGAGGCAGCAGGACGGCCTGGAAACTCCTGGTCTCAGTGGGGATTTTTGTCACCATGCCTATTCTCTGCCTCATTTACTGGATTGCACCAAAGTCAAAGGTTTGTGTGGTTTGGTCAGTTTTGGAATTGTGAAAATGTTTTATTGCCAGGGACCCCTTTAACTGTAAATTTAATTTCACACACCCTCTCAGCACAGATTTATTTTAGGAACCTAATCAAAGTATTCAAATATTAAGCTCATAAGTGTATAATAAGCCTAGGTATGTGAAATAATATTTGTACAATTTATTACTGCCATAGAGTTATTATTTCTAACCTTTCTACTGACAGAACTCACTATAGGTCCTGAAATCAGACTAATAACTGCGATAATAAGTAGAGGTTGACCGATTAGTGGATTTTACTGATAACGAAAGCTAAGTTTGGCACTACCTGCCAATAGCAGATTAATCTTAGTTTTTAAAATTAATACTGAATGAAAACATAACTCAAAGCAAAATACTGTTGAATTTTATTACAAAAATAAACAGTACCAACTGTACCATGAAAATGTACTGTACTTCTTAAAATGAAATATATATATATATATATATATATATATATATATATATATATATATATATATATATATATACACACACACACATATATATATATATATATATATATATATATATATATATATATATATATATATATATATATATATATATATGAATAAATATTCAAAAGTAAATAAAAGATATTTATTCAAACTGAACCAAATAGTGACACTCTTGATAACCAATAAAAAAAAGGAGATCTCCAAAATGAATTTAAAAAAACATTTCAAATGACACAACAAGATTTGTCAGTTATTATTTCGCATCTAGAGGCTGCTCTCGTACTGTATAATGACAGCACAGCCGTCTCAGCCGCTCCCGCAACAGACACAACCGGGAAAAACTAATGGTGTGGATTTTTGCTTATAACCAGTTGCTGGAACTATTGGTTATCGGTGCTGATTAATCTGCAAAACCAACCAATCAATCAGTGGACCTCTAATAATAAGTACTGCTTTGATAATGTTGGGTTCTGATTGAAGGAAAAATGATAGATCCCCTGGTTATGCTTCACAAACCCCACTTTGAGAAGAACTGCTGTAGAAGTTGAATAGAACTTGAATCAGACATTTAGTATTGTCGCTCCAATGAAACATATTTATATATTTACTTACATAGTCCAAAATGGTACTGTGCTTTACATTTCTGTTTGACATTTTTACACCCGAAGTGGGTGGTGTCATTCATGGTTCTATTTTTTTGTTTGTTTGTTTTTATTTTGTTTTAGGTGGGAAAGATTTTGAAAATTCCAGCAATCAAATTCATCCTTCACTCTGCCTCCTACTTGTGGTTCCTCATCACACTGTTAGCGGAATCCATAATCATGGAGATGTTTCGTGACGCATCTTCAACCAGGAACCAGACCATATTGCAGAACTCTATCCACATGGTGTGGGTGGCTGGTGTGTGTTTTCCTTCATTAACTCCAAACCTGTGATAACAGCACAGGTTTTAGCATACAGTGTAATGAATACAGAATGGACACCACAATTGTTGGTAGGCTTACATGCAACTGAGTGAAAAACACGCCAGCTAAATTTTGAGCTGAATCAAGTGATATTGTTTAGTGCAACCTCATATTATTACCCCTGGGAAACGGGGGTCTGAGAGCAATATGCCTTGCCTGTGACCTCTTTTAAAATAATGTTTACTTTTAAAAGTGGATCGTAGTTCTGGAGATGTGTGTAGAGTGTTGACTTAAGTGCATTGTTTTCTTTAGGGTTTTTCTGGTATGAGTGTAAGGAGGTCTGGATCGAGGGCCTGAGGAGCTACTTCCTGGACTTGTGGAATTGTCTGGATGTAATAGTGCTCAGCATGTATCTGGCCTCTTTTGCACTGCGGGTGGTCGTTCTGGTTAAAGGCTATATTGTGTGCCAGCAACCTGAAAGTGCAGAGTGTTTCTACTTTACCCAGTCTGGTAAGAGAACCCTTAATATATTTTAATCTCCAGGATATACTCACTCACCTAATCAAACAGATGGCTTATTAAAAGTTTTCCATATCTTGTTTTGAAGGTTTTCTCAGTACTGAATAGTAAATCATGTCATTGATATGACAGTTCTATAAAAATGTTCTTTACATATAAAAGTGCCTACACATTCATTACTAAAGGAAAAGAAAACAACAATAAACTCTTAAGTATGAAAGTAAAATTACAAATACTCGAAAGATTCATAAAAGAAAACGATTCCTGCCTCAATACCCACACTTGTTTTAGTTTCTGAAGCTATATTAGTGCCCCTTTCACCAATAAACATTTCTCAAGTGATACAAATTAGCTGAATGCCAATACAATACAAACTGCCTTGATAAATACAAAGTATACACTGCCCTCCACTAATATTGGCACCCTTGGTAAATATGAGCAAAGACAGCTGTGAAAAATTCTTTATTGTTTAACCTTTTGATCTCTTGTTAAAAACGTTCACAAAAATACTCATGGATCATGGATATCAAACAACTGCAAACACAACACAGTTTTATTAGGAAAAAAAAAAACTTTGTTAAATATAGGTGTGCAACAATTATTGGCACCCCTATGAATTCATATGAGAAAAATATATTTGAAGTATGTTCCCATTGATATTTTACATTTATTTTAGTACACCTGGGTGACTAAGAACACGAAATTGTTCATCCATGACTGTGTTTCAGAGGGGTATAAATATGAGGTAACACATAGGCCAAATTCCCTTAGTCATTCATAGCAATGGGTAAGACCAAGGACTATAGCTGTGATGTGTGGCAAAAGGTTATTGAGCTTCACAAAATGGGAAGTGGCTATAAGAAAATGGGACAAGCATTGAAAATGCCCATTTCCACCGTCAGGGCAATAATTATGAAGTTCCAGTCAACTGGAAACGTTATGAATCAAAATGGAATTGGATGTGTGTCTGTATTGTCTCAACGCACTGTGAAGAGGATGGTTTGAGTGGCCAAAAAGTCTCCAAGGATCACATCTGGAGAATTGCAGAAGTTAGTTGCATCTTGGGGTCAGAAAGTCTCCAACACTACAATCCGAAGTCACCTACATCACCACAAGTTGTTTGGAAGGGTTTCAAGAAAAAAGCCTCTACTCTCTTTAAAAAACAAACTCAAGCGTCTTCAGTTTGCCAGACACCACTGGAACTTCAAAAGGGATCGGGTTTTATGGTCAAATGAAACCAAAATAGAGCTTTTTGGCAATAAACACCAGAGGTGGTTTTGGCACACACAGAGAGGTAGCCATATGGAAAAGTACCTCATGCCCACGGTTAAATATGGCAGTGACTCTTTTTAATATTTTGGGGCTGTTTTTCTGCTAGAGGACTTGGACATTTTGTTAGGATACATGGAATCATGAACTCTATTAAAAATCAACAGATATTAAATGAAAACCTGACTGGCTTCCAGCAGGACAGTGAACCCAAACATACATCAAAATCAACACAAAAATGGTTTAGTGACCACAAAATCAAGGAACTGTCATGGCCATCCCAGTCCCCTGACATGAAACCCATAGAAAACCTGTGGGGTGAACTGAAGAGGAGAGTCCACCAGTGTGGACCTCTACATTTGAAGGATCTGGAGAGATTCTATATGGAGGAATGGTCTCAGATCCCTTGCCCTGTATTCTCCAACCTCATCAGGTGTTATAGGAGAAGACTCAGAGCTGTTATCTTTGCAAAGGGAGGTAGCACAGAGTATTGAGTAAAATGGTGACAATAATTGTTGCATACCTATATTTAACAAAGATATTTTTTTTGATAAACATGTGTTTGCAATTGTTTCATATCCATGAGAGCAGAGTATCATTATGAATTATTTGAACACAAGATCAAAAGGTTAAACAAAAAAGACAATTTTTCAAAGCCTTTCTTTGCTCATATTAGTGGAGGTACTGTACATAGCAACAGACAGTTTACAATTAAGGGTCTCATTCTCATGGTCACGTGTATTGAGATGTACATGAAATGTAATGTTGTCATTGCTGGGAATGTATTGTGAAGAGTGAAGCAGAGATTTTACTTTTTAATTTAGTGAGTAAAAGTCAAAAGTATTAGGTGGGGAAAAAACGCAAGTAAAGTACAGGTACTTAAAACCTAGACTTAAGTACAGCAACATAATACAATTAGGATACAAGTATTTAAAGTATCTGTATTATGTGATTGGCTACGATTGGCTTTTTATATTTTATGGCCTAATAACACTTGGCTGTCACACTGTAACAGTTTATTACATCTAATCTGTAAAGTACATTGGTGATCCATCATTTTGGAGCATTGATCTTTAAACACTTTAATTGCCCGTTCTTTCCCCAGCACGTCAAGACTGGTTTCAGGAGGACCCTCAGATAATAGCTGAATTGCTCTTTGCTGTCACCAGCATGCTGAGTTTCACACGTTTGGCCTACATCCTGCCTGCGCAAGAGTCTCTGGGAACCCTGCAGATCTCTATGGGGAAGATGATTGATGATATGATGAGGTATAAAAGCAGTGTTGTGCAGCAGTTATGAAGAATGGTTTGATTAAAAGTTTGTTGTTGTGGTCCATACAATACACCAAGTATAGTCAATCAGCCATGACCTGTTTAGTGTCTCAAGTTTGCTTCTTCAATTTTGCACTGTAAGGCTACCGCCACTAACGTGTAAGAAGGTTATACAGCAGGTGATGTATGAGTTATTTACATGTAGTAACAGTAACACACAGCGGTGGCATTCCATGGCTTTAGGATTTCATTTTCTGTCATTATATCTGTCTATCTGTTCTGGACAATTAAATTGTTACTCATGATTTTTTGTTAATGGTAATGACGAGCAGAATAAAATTAGTATCACACACCTAGAAAACTATCACACACTTGCTTCAAAAGAATGTATAGCTGATTTTATTCGGACACTGTGTTATCTATAAAATCGAACAAAAGAACATCAGAGATAAAATCAGTAGTCTAAGCCATCTTCTAAATCTTGGCATTCCTGTGCAATAATCCTGCCACTGACTGGAATTCCAGCTCCTTTCAGTGAATTGGAGCGGTTAGCGGAGCTCACAAATCGGACGCAACTCTTTGTTTCTTTCGGCTCAAAGTTGTTAGCATTCACCTAAATCTCAGTACAAGGTACTTTCTGATTTGACAAAAACATATTTTGAATTGGGGGTTGTAATAAATGCAAAGCTAACAAGGTGCTGCTGTATTGACAATTACGGATTGCATTCCGGCATTAATAATATTATTGTGCCTGTGCTTTCGAACTTTTATTACATTTCATTCATTATTCATTAAAGTAGATCTGAAAATAACTCCTGTCCATTTATCTAACATTCACCTAAAAGTGGTGGTCCAAAGAGTTGACTCCTTCACGTACAATTAATCTCTGAAACAAAAACGTAACAAGTACAATTAAATGTAATAGATACATTAAATAGATTTATTAAAGTCCAAACCTACTCCTAGAATATATTTAAACATATTTAAAACCAACATAAATGCACTGATAATGCGCTTAGCAACAACGAAGGGTGCCAAAGTTTATAGTGATGTCTTGACTGATTTACTACATTTGTAGAAATTTATGAACATGTAATTTCTGTCATTTTTCTCTCTCTAGGTTCTTGTTTATACTGATGATCATTGGTACAGCCTTTTTGTGTGGTATCAACAATATCTATGTTTCTTACGCCGAATCTCAATACCTTGGAAGGTTTGAACAACTTATAATTTTGTAATAATAGAAAATTTAATACATAGTAATAAAGTTAAGTAATACTGTAGAATTTAATGTGTCATGGTTGATTGCACCGGGCTTATAATTCAAAATTTCCAGGTTTAATGAGACCTTCCAGTTCCTGTTCTGGACAATGTTTGGTGTTGTCAATAAGGAATATGTGGACATGCCTGAGCATGATTTGGCTCAGTTTGTGGGCAGAATCCTGTATGGGATCTTCACACTACTGATCGTCATTGTGCTACTTAACATGTTTATTGCTATGATCACAAACTCTTACCAGAAGATTGAGGTAAGCTATTTCGATGTGCTATTGAACTGAAGTCCGCTATACTATGCAGTATGAAATGATGCTTTAGTGACGATTTGATTTTTCTTTATTTTATTATTTCTGCTTAATTGACCTTCTCTAGGATGATGCGGATGTGGAGTGGAAATTTGCTCGCTCCAAACTGTATCTGAGCTACTTCAGGGAGGGACTCACGATGCCTGTCCCCTTCAACATCATTCCCTCACCAAAAGCTTTCTTCTACCTCATAAGGTAGGCTAGCAATTTGTAGCTCCAAAACGAGGCAAAGAACTGGATTTACAGTTTCTAATGCTTTTATTTACTTTTGTCTTTGATTAGAAAACTCTGCTGCTGGTGCAACTTTAATTCGGCTCCGGACTATCCACCTATCGGCTCTGTGGTGAGATTATTTCACAGTCAGCTTTAAATATCAGTCCGGATATTAACGCTTTTTTATTAATTTGTATTGTTTTTCTTTATTGCAGTCTAATGAGACAGATGAGAAGGTGTCGTACAGAAATCAGGTGATCCGGGCTTTAGTGCAGCGTTATATTGATTCTGCCAGAAGAGAGTTTGAGGAGACGAAGCGCAAAGGTATGACACAGGAAGCTTCTCTATCTCAGTTTGTCATTGTGGGTCAAAGGAAAAAAAAGTTTGCATCATAATAAACCCATTCAAGACTGACACATGAGGCTTCCCTTTTTCTCAGAATCACATCCCTTGACATTCCATACAACCTCTTACATTTTTAGCCTTTACCCCACACCAGTCATAACAGCTTGTATAGAATATTTAAAATATATCGAATGTGTGTTTTATAAAATAAGCACCAATAAAATTATCAAGGCACCTGCTAGAAATATTTGAAATTGTCTTGTTCGATTGGCAGATAATCTTTTGCTTCATTTTATAAATAAATGTTTGAAATAAGAAAGTGAGCTTCCAAAAGAATAAGACAATTCCAAGATTGAAATGAGTAAATATGTGTATAAATCCTCATCATTATTATATAATAATCTCATAATAAGAGGGTATTATGCCCCAGTGCTGTAGAATTCTCTGAAGGTGTGGAGTCATTGTCTTTAATAGACACCTCTACCTCTGACTTTAATTCAGATCTCAGGTTTATATTAATGCACTCATTCTTACACGTTATCGTTTCTATAGTAACAGCACTTTCACAGAGACTTGTATAGAGGATAATCTACATTATAAGACTAATAATAAATAGATTCAAAATATGAGTTGTTATTTAACAAAGATCAATCTAGATGTTGATATGGTGAGGTCATCTATAAGGAGTTAGTTACATTTATATAGTGCTTTTCTAGGCACTCAAAGAGCTGTACATTGTATGGGAGGAAATCTCCTCAACCACCACTAGTGTGTAGCATCCACCTGGATGATGCGATGGCAGCCATAGTGCGCCAGAATGCCCACCACACACCAGCTATTGGTGGAGAGGAGAGTGATGTAGACAAATTGGGGATGGAGATTATTAGGGGGTCATGATAGATGAGGGCCAATGGGGGAATTTATACCTCTACTCTTTACGAGAAGTGTCCTGGGATTTTTAATGACCAGGAGACGTTTATGGAAGGAGTCTCCAGTGCTAGCGCTTTGTAAAGGTCAGTAGATTTTCTGCCACGGGAAGGTCTTTTCTCTGTATTTTGTTTGTTTTTGTCTTATCTTTGAGAGAGGAAATAAAGAGAGTCTGCTGAACGTACAACTGTTTATAGCTGCAATAATCTAAATGAGGACGAGAACTAATAAGTTTTTGACAATTGTCTGTAACAAACGTCAAACAAAAAAGGGTGTCTGGGGTTCTTTGGATGAACAATGGTTCTAGCTTTCTAAAGGGCTTCTACTTGGAACTTTTTCTAAAAGGAAAGCTTTTAAGATTACCTCAGAAGGACAAACCAAGGTTCTCTTTAGGGTAACGGATGAATTTCTGAATAAAATGAAGTCATGAAATTAATTTGCTAGATTTTTAGGGACTGTTTACATAATTGTATTTCCTTTGACCTTTTTTGTGCAGATATTGGAAACCGGGTCACAGAGCTGAGTAAAGTGGTTGGACACCTGCACGGTGAGATGAAGCAAATTCACCAGACACTGTTAGACATGGGGGAGAACCGACTGGATCCTTCAGAACGTAGCACTTCCTCCATCATAGGGAAGTACATCCAGGGCGCCAAAAACAACTTCCGTGACTTTAACAGCGTCGTACCTTCAGAAAGCAAAAGTGTCCCTTTGCTGGCCAACGTCCACCAGATGAAATCTGAAGATGAAGCCGATGTGAACGGAGAGGAGATAAACGACACAGAAGAGACTTTTGATAAAGGTAAGATAGAGGAGGACGGAGCAGGTGATGAGATCATGGAACAGGAGGGTAAAGATCAGACTGGGGATGGATGTAAGGTAGAGGAAGATGGAGCCGATGAAAGCAATGATCAGAGTCTAGTTGAAGATGAAACGACGAAGATGGAGGAGGGGAGAGCCAATGCAGGAATAGAAGAACCACTAACCGGCAGCAGTGGCTCTCAGGACACCGGGTTTGGTTCTGAAGAATCAGAATTCTCCGCTAGCAGTCCTGAGTAACTGTAACAAAATGTCTCCCAGGATTCATTCTGAACTACACTAGCTGTTACGAAAAGCATTTCTGAAATCGTAGTCCATACATTTTTGTAAATCAGTTGTTTGTAACCCAGATTTTATGTACGTTCCTCATGTGACTTTTGGAAATCCATGATCCCAAATACAATCCTGAGCTTAGGTTACTGTAGAGTTTCTGTCCCCATGTCTGCTGGGTTTCCTCCCACTTCCCACACCCCAAAAACATGCCGGTAGATGGATTGGATAGGATCGATTGCCCCTATGTGTGAATGTGTGTGTGCCTGGTGCCCTGTGCTGGACTGGCACCCCATCCGGGGTATATCCCGTTCCTGGGATAGGCTCCGGATTCACCTTGAGCAGGACAAGCACTTATTGAAAGTGATCGAGTTTGTTGTTGTGATTAAAAGAACTTTTCAGCCCTGCCAGGCAGCTGTCTATAGCCACAAACAAACTCCATCCAGCCATCCATCCATCCATCCATCCATCCATCTTCTACTGCTTACTCCTTCTTCAGGGTCGCGGGGGAACCTGGAGCCTATCCCGGGGAGCATCGGGCACAAGGCGGGGTACACCCTGGACAGGGTGCCAGTCTATCGCAGGGCACACTCAAATACACACTCACACCCAACAAACTCCTCACAGCATATTTAATTAATCATTTACTTCCAATCTCTAATTTAGGTAACAGAATTGTACTTTCAAGGTGACCAGTCTTTATCACAATATCATTGAAAATAAAGCAACAAAAAATGGAAAGGAATAAAGGAAAGAGGCCTTTTTCTTCTTCCCATGATCTGCAGGGGTATTTCTTATTTGCGCATCATTTCCTTTCTTCGCTTCCTTTCCTTGCATCTTGGCTCCACCGCGTTAGGATGTGAGTAAAGGATGCAAGGATGAGATGCGATGAGAGAGGAACCGAAGCAAGTCCAATGGAATATCCTTGCTCTCTCTAGAGTCACTTCAAAGCAATGTCAGTTAATGATGACTGCTCAGCTGGATGACCTCACTGCGCTTCAGGAATCTGCTGTTATGTTGTTGGAGCTTGGTTAATAACGACATTCTTAATAAAGCAAAGTGCGCAGGTAGTATGTGAAATGTCCGGGTTATTCAACAATTCGTTAATGAACACATATGAATACACAATTTATCGCATCTTTTGTGCAGCTTTGCATATCCAAACATGCAAGGATCAATTAATTACAATACTCATTGTAAGCGTATTATTTAATTATATTTCATACAAAATTCCATCACCTCATCAAAGTACTTTTTGTTTGAGATTGTAGTAGATGTAAAGGAGGAGGGGAATTTATATGTACATCAGGTTTTTCGAAAAGAAACACTTCTGCATAGGATTGCTCCTAGCTCCTCTGGAAGCTTCCTCACTCCTCATTCCTCGCCTCCTCATGGTGCAATTAGAGAATTGATTTGTCCTTCAAGATGGCTGACTTCCATCGATTTCCAGGTCACTGGCTGGAGGACCCAAGGAGCACAAAAATGAGGAAGCATCAATATGAGTATTGAGAAGCACCCCAGGAAATTCCTGTTGAACATGTGACTTGTGGAATCTTTAAAATATTTTACAGGTGTGAACCTGTTCAGGTAATAGAACTGAGAGAATAATGTGGAACACTTAAATGATTTATTTTTATAACCTATAATGGGTGATCCTGGGACAGGCAAATATTTGAAATGCTGTAAATAGTTATTTATCGGAACTTGCACATAGGTAAAGTGTCTTACAACTACACACAGTCACATTAATAGGAACACCTGCTCATTCATGCAATAATCCAATCAGCAAACTGTGTGGCAGCAGCACAGTGCATCATGTAGATGAGATTCAGCTAAAGTCACATCAAATATCAGAATGTGGAAAGTGTGAGCTCACTGATATGGTTGGTTGTTAAAATATTTCAGAAATGGACTATTTTGAGCTGACAGGTCTATGGTAACTCAAGTAATCCGTCGGTTCAAGATTTTGCAGTTTTTTGAGATTGTTGCAGATAAAAATGCTTGATTTTGTGGTGGCTCTTTTCAAAATTTGCATTTTTTTGTGCTTTTTTTCTTTCAGAAAACTACTTCAATTGGCAAAATTGTTTTGCACGGTCTTACACAGTGACGTTTGTTGGTAAATGAGACCTTTTAGCCATTCTTGTTTGAAATCTTGACCCAAATCTGCA